>NW_015440958.1:617907-820561 GCF_000150705.2 Paracoccidioides lutzii | reverse complement strand
TTGTTTGAGGACAGAGACGAACCTCAAACAACCCCCTCCCCCCGGGCAACTCTTCCATGGTCTTAAGTGGGATGGCTTCCGCCCATTTTGCAAACTCCCTTCACAACTATGCAGACTCTCCTATTTCCCGTCAGCCATGATCCCAACACTCCTTCAATTCCAGCAGTGAGAGGTCGCGAAACCAGAGAAGAAGAATAGGCGTGGATGTTTCTAAAACGGCGCTCTATTTCGCGGAAAGTCATGGGACAGTCCAGTTTGAAAGTTACTTTTAACTCAAACTGACCTTCCAAACTTTTGATGTTTTTATACATCAGTTACTATCTCTAGGTCACATGGGTTGGATTACGCAGCTTTGTCCATCCCCCGTTTTACCACCTTTTTGGTGTATATTCCCTCTTCATTAGAGAGACCGTCTATCCAAGGGCCGGAAAACCTGTCGATATTGAGGATGCTACTCTAGATAGTTCTCCCACCATCATCCGTATGTCATTGGTTCAACCTCAGCCTGATTTAGCATTGGTGGGATTCGGAGCGGCCGGTTTAGTATACGAAGTTGGTGACGATGTTGTTTTCAAGACCTGTCAAGTCGAAGATATCCTTTCGAGTGATACCTCTGGTGACGATCGACGCTGAGCGTGCGTGACGGGCCCTTGGGCTTCTTGCTGATGATGGATGAGCCGCACTGTCCTGAGAGCGTTGCAGCAACGGTTTCAACCCAACATTGTAGAAGCTATTGATACCGATCAAACCCGAAGGTTTATATCTCCGCAGGTATTGCCCGTTATCAGAATTCGGAATTCCTGAGCAGCCCGATCACATTCGGTTGGACTGTGATATTCTACGCGTTCTTCTTCATCTTCACGGCCTTGGCATTTTATTTAGATTTGCGGATCGGCAACGAGCTTTTCGATAAGAAGGGCCGGGCGATTCTCTGCGATTTCAGCGCCGCCACGCCGTTTGGACAATCTAATGGGGGACACAACTTCGGCAACCGCCCACTTCTCGTAACTGGCTCTTTACTGACTGTCTCAGATGCCACAGATAGGTTTACAATGGGTTCACTTTTTTTGCACATGGAACATGGAACTAAGGCACAGATATTTGTCGACAGAAATGGCAATTTGGCCCTACCAGAAATAGGGACCGGCCATCAAGGCATTGATACGATCATTCGAAAAGCATGCTTAGGAGAGAGGTCAGCTCCAATTTGCAGATGCTAACACGTCTTAATTCCATTAACACCGATATGAAACACATTCCTCATGATGCTACTCCACCCCGCCGTCAATGGAAATCTTAATCAGCCATAAAATATCCATTTTCATTCTTCTCACAATATCTCTAGGATGTGTTTACAATGGCATTTTGTTCGAAGATTAGTTACAAGAGCTAGCTGATGGTTATGGTTTGAATAAAGACGAGGGAAGTTGTTTCGTTAAGTACCAGATGCCTTTGCAGCCAAAATGAATGTAGTAATGAGTGTCAAAAGAGCTTCTACGATCATAAGTTAAGAGAATGACTAGAATACTAAAATCTCCTTCCAAGATTTTACTTTTCCATCCTCTCCCCCAGATCTTCCTGAAAAATCAGTAACGGTGGTGACGATAGCTCCGATATTAGCGATGTTGGCGATGTTTGGACCACGCGAGCAAACAACGTCAGTTACGGGAGATTCGCCAACTGTTAAACTACAGAAAAATCGACATTATGAGCTAAAAATCGTATTGTCTCAACGCGGGTATATTCACAGAGGCTACGCGTAGGTCGCGTCCGAGGCTTATCTACAGTTGCCACATGGGCTTCGGATATGGGAGCTCCCCAAATGAACCTACCGCCAAGGCTCGGGATAGTTTTGACCACAGGGCCTGGCGGTCCAAAATTCCTGCGTGTGCCTGCTGGTATGTATCCTTACCGATGTGTCCTTACCGCAACACACATCGTGGGCGACTTGACATTAAAAAATCTGAAGTGGTAGAATAAGCTGTTAAAGGATGCTGCTGGTAATACTAAGAGGACATTTTTGCGATCTGATCGATATTGACACATTTAAAACGGAACTTGGAAGAGACATTCCAAAGATGGGAAGTTTTGCAGCCCTTTTTTATAATCATCTCACAAATAAGCAGCTGCCCGAATATTCCTGCACCTCTCTGGCAAGGCAGAGCTTGAAGCAACCTAAGTTGCAACATTGACAGGGTTTTTGAGAGAGTTGCTGTGATCATTCAACAGGCAGCTACCCAAATATTGCGGCACAGCTCCTGCAAGGCAGAGCTCGAGGTGGCATAAGTTGTGACTTTTGACAGGACCTTTGAAAAGAGTCGAGGTGATCATCAAATGGACTTATGGGCATATATGCTGGAACGCTGGAACGCTGGAGCTCTGCTGCCTATATGGTTCATGCGGAGTTTGCCCTTTTTTGCAGGGGATAAAGTGGTGGTTCGCGAGTTTTCGAGTTCGCCCTTGTCCGACCATTTCCATATGATATGTGTGAAAGGGGGTTTTTGAAGAGGCTTGGGCAGAAAGCCACATTGGCTTTATCCTTGTAACTTATTCCACAGTAATAGTTCCTATCAATTTCTCAACTTTGAACGCTTTATCAATTGTGATAAACGCAGTAACTGGCCCTTAGATATACGTATATCCAGCTATAATTCCCCCCTTTTGGGTAGTTAGGGGAGGCTCAGGAATTCGCAATTCAATATCACGTGGATTGTCTGATGGTTATTATTTCACGTTTAACCCAATAGGCATGGTTGCTAAATCTTTATAGATGAAACTCATGAGAGCAAGTGCTCACAGGGTAATCTCTTCGGAGATTCATTCTCAAGATTTGTCCAGTGTTATTACTTTCTAGTGCTAATTGAAATTCTCTTAATTATATAGGTGTATACTTCTCGATGATCTTGGCGCAGCTCTTGTCTGACTAATCAACTTTGGCTCAGGTGCCGTTTAACTGAGTGAGCATCAACATCACGACGCTGCATATACAGCTCTTCCACACTCCTAACTGCTCTCCCTCCTTCCCCTTAATTCTGCTCCTATTTCCCTCTTGCTGCTTACCCAGACCTGCAGCTTTTGGGACCGTTCAAGAAACAGCTTGTCCCTCTACTGATTATCAGTTCTCTCGTTTCTCCATCCATCACCGCCTTGGAAGCAGAAACTCACTCACATCTTTCCATAATCTTGCCACCATGGTATGTTGACTAGCTCCTAATATTATGTCTCCGCGGGTCTACTTTTGTACTGACCTCTGAAATTTATAGGGAAATCAACAGTCAAATCTAGGTGGTGGTTCTGCTGACAGCAAAGATGACAAGGACAAAAAGGTAAACACCCTCACTACAAGTCCATTCATACCCGGTCGGTCACCATTACCTTGAACTAAAGCTAATCCCGGAGCAGAAGGAAAAGCCAAAGTACGAGCCACCTCCACAGCCCACAACCAGAATCGGCCGGAAGAAGCGCAAACAAGCTGGTCCCAACGCCTCCGCAAAGCTCCCAGCCGTCTACCCAACCTCGAGATGCAAACTGAAATACCTCCGCATGCAACGCATCCACGACCACCTGCTGCTCGAGGAGGAATATGTTGAGAACCAAGAGCGCATTCGCAAGACGAAAGCTCAGGCCTCTGCGTCTCCCGCCACCAGCGGTGATCTTGAATCCTTGGATCGAAATGCTGATGAACGCAGCCGCGTGGATGATATGCGAGGTAGCCCCATGGGCGTTGGCAATCTCGAAGAGATGATCGATGACGACCACGCCATCGTCTCCAGCGCGACGGGTCCTGAATACTACGTATCCATCATGTCATTTGTCGATAAGGATCTGTTGGAACCGGGCGCGAGCATCCTCCTTCACCACAAATCCGTCTCAGTCGTAGGCGTGTTAACAGATGATGCAGACCCTCTCGTCTCAGTCATGAAACTCGACAAAGCGCCTACAGAATCATATGCCGATATAGGCGGGCTCGAGTCGCAGATCCAGGAAGTCCGGGAGGCTGTCGAACTACCCCTTCTCCATCCAGAACTCTATGAGGAAATGGGTATCAAACCTCCCAAGGGCGTCATTCTCTACGGTGGGCCCGGGACGGGTAAAACGCTCCTAGCCAAAGCCGTCGCCAATCAAACAAGTGCTACTTTCCTACGAATTGTCGGCAGCGAATTAATCCAGAAGTACTTAGGAGATGGACCCCGATTAGTCCGACAGATCTTCCAGGTTGCCGCGGAACATGCACCATCCATCGTTTTCATTGACGAAATCGACGCCATTGGGACAAAGCGGTACGAGTCTACGTCGGGTGGTGAACGTGAGGTCCAGCGGACTATGTTGGAACTCCTTAACCAGCTCGACGGTTTCGATGACCGCGGTGACGTAAAAGTCATCATGGCCACGAATAAGATTGAGACACTGGACCCAGCGCTGATCCGGCCCGGTCGTATTGATCGGAAGATTCTCTTTGAGAATCCGGATCGTGAGTCTTCTTTCCTTTCCTCTTGCTTCCCTAATCCTTCCACCCCCCATGCCAAGCTCCTCTCATGCCAAGCTCCTCCCCAGATGCCACATATATTATTCCTCCATTTGCTAACCCCCGACTCTCCACACAGAAAATACCAAGAAAAAAATCTTCACCCTGCACACCTCCAAAATGTCCCTGGGCGACGACGTCGATCTGGACGAGTTCATCAATCAAAAGGACGACCTGTCCGGCGCAGACATCAAAGCTATCTGCTCCGAGGCGGGGCTCATGGCATTGCGCGAGCGGCGAATGCGTGTGCAGATGGCTGATTTCCGCGCTGCGAGGGAGCGTGTCATGAAGACGAAGAGCGAGGGTGAGCCGGAGGGGTTGTATCTGTAAGATGGATTCTGTATGCACCTTTGGCATGAATTTGTGTAGCTTTTATATTAGGGTTGGTAGATGGGTGCAAATGAGATATTAAAATCATTTTTTCCCCTCAGTTTATTGTGCTTGGGACCCAACGAAGACTCTCGCTTTTCTTCTTCCCAAGACACATACTGCTTCTACCTAGTCTTAACACAAGCCTTGGGGCGGCCCTTTTAATGTCAGGAGTGATTCTCTATCAAAAGTTTCACATATATATAGCCAACCCAAAGCGGGTAAATTTAGTTCAACAGGGCGTGGAACCACCCTTGCTCACATTATCAGCATTCCGACGTTGAGAGTTTTAGAGAGACAGCCTCAGGACGCCAAGGAATAGTCAAGCGCAAAAGGTAATTGATATCGCTCTCCTCATTCGCCTGAAAGTATGAAGTGACCGTCACATGCAGTCCAACGGATGGTTGTCCCCCGACCTCATACGTGCGTGCGGTATTTGATGGAGAACTCAAAAAGCAGGCGTGCCATTCAGCTGGGAAATATATAACCGCATTTAACTAGAAAGTTAAACCAATAATTAATAATCAAAAAAAAATTAATAACTAATGATTCTGTTTCAAAAGTGCGATGCTCAGCTGATTTGCCCTAGAAATGGAATAACGGTAATTGTTGGGTTCTGTTGTCTGGTAGTTATCGAGCAATTGGTAGAGAATCGCTCATTTGCAAGGACTCCAGGGTGCAGTCCTTGGTCAATGATACATGAGTTTGCTGGTCCAGCTGGCAGCAATCAACCCTCGACTCGATGCATGAAGAACCGGCTCGGAATTGTGCTGTTGATGTGTCTTGGGGGCGCCACTATCAATTTTGGAAACTTCATTGAGATCCCTCCAGCAGCATCTTGTCAGTTGTCTACCCCGAGGAGTTGTGAGAAACTAAATCTGATATATAGACGGCAACATCATTTCAGTTTGTCTTCGTCCTGTCCTTCGAATGACTAGTTAACAACTTATCATGAGCGCAACTATCAGTGCAAACATTAGTTACCCCAAACAAAACCCGTTGTTGACTTTGAAGTTGCGAGATTGATGAATCTTCAATAATTCGAGAAGCAACCTCATCCTGCAAGGCCAGGTACAGTATGTTCCTGTCAACTCCTTGACCTGGCCGGCTCGGCTTTGTTATGCATAAGCACCTTAATCTATCAGTCGGGACTTAGGTTCTGCGGGGAAACGGGGCCCACTAGCTATGCTAAGTGACGGCCATGTCAATGGATCCAATGGCTGAAGTGGAAATCCCGTAACACAACAATGCTGCCACACATTAATGAACCAGCTAGACCCGCTCACCTCCTCGGATAACTAAATCTCGAACCAAGGTCCTTTGGCACAACTTTCCCTCGGGTTCCATTTGAGTTTCCACTTCATCGAAATTCGGCGCAAATTGCAATGGTCGTATCTCTCTGCGTCCCTTTCTTGCTCTGCTGCCATTGGACTGACAATAAGTGGACCTATGAGGTTGCTTGGTCCTGTGATAATGCATGTGGTCGACTTCGTCTAGCCCAGTTTTACGAGATCCGGATCTGGTCTGCCAGTTACTAATGATAATTCTGAATGGCCCAGCCATTGTGGGCGAGAAGTCCTTCCAGAAGCTGACTGCACAGGAAATGCCAATTGTGGCATAATGAAACTCAATACTAAATGTATTGCCGCAGCTGCACCCCGCTTCGGAAGAGCTGTCCGTATATTATATATGTTGAGGGCCAACATGCTTCGCCTTGTTATCTGTCTTTCTCTATTTGGAACAGAGGCAGCTTGGATTTCTCCCGTTGACCTCCACGGTTCCATATAGACTTTTGAATTGTCTGTTCAAATTCTGTGGTTTGGTTGGCCAGCGTTCCCAGTTCTGAATTGAGAAGATTCTCTTTGCCCTCATCCACCTCTCGTGATATCTTTTAGAAAAATATAGCGATACCCTTTTCCTCACATTTTCTCAGACATGGAGTATTTCAAACCGGAACAATACATAGAGTTGCCGACCAAAGATCTCCTTTCTTGGATTTTTGATTCGCCTCCCTACGATCAAGATAGACCGGTGAGCTGAACGACCCTTTACCATTGACCGCTGCTTTAAATTGGTTTTACCTGCATCGTCGATGATCGAGACCCTTTCCATGGCCGCCTTAACAATACAAGAGCTGAATAGTTAACGCAGATCGTTATTCAATACAGATTTATATCGATGCTAAAGACCCCTCAAAATCGATATCATGCAACCAAGCTAGAAAGATTATCCGCCAGCTCATTGCTGGGCTGAGGGCCGCCGGGTTCAAAAAAGGCGACTGTTTGAGTATTCATTCTTTCAATGATGTGCGTGGTCATCCTTCCAACGTCTTGAAATTGCGCTCTTGTCCAATTGCAGAGAAAAGCAGCATTTAAGAAGAAAGTGAATCGATCTTAGTAGCAACCATGTATCTAAATTATTGCCAACCTTCACTTTAGATCCATTACTCTATGATTTTTCTCGCCGTCATCGGCGCGGGTGGGGTTTTCGCGGGCACTAATCCTGGATACACTCAATTCGAGCTCTCACATACCATCAAGACCGCAAAAGTGACCTTCTTGATCTCAGAGCCAGAAATCCTGGACAACCTCGTTGCAGCTGCGGAGAGCAACAATATCCCAACCTCGAACATCTGGATATTCAATACACAAGGCCAGCCCGTGCCTGCTGGACATAAATCCTGGACAGAGCTTTTTAAGCATGGCGAAGAGGATTGGATCCGTTTTGACGATCCCGAAATCTGCAAGACCACAACAGCAGCCCGGCTTTTCAGCAGCGGCACAACCGGTCTCCCAAAGGCGGCAGTCATTAGCCATCTGAATTTAATCGGGCAACATATTTTTGTGCATGATACGAAACCTCCCCCCCATCAGGTATGTGTGCCTACCTATTTCTCACCAATGAAGCATAAGAGCCTCGATATGGAACAACATCGTAAATGATTCCACAAATACAGTATGTATTTAACTTCCGTATAGATTTCACGTGTCGTGGCCATTCCGTGCTTCCATGCCGCAGCCGTGCCAGCAACGCACGTCAGCGCCCTAAAGGCCGGCATTACGCTGTACATCATACGCCGCTTCGAGCTTTTGCCATTCCTGGAAGTAATCGATAAATACAGCATTACCGATGTTTCAACGGTTCCCCCTATGGCTGTTGGTATCGTTAAGTCGCCCTTTGCCAAGAAGGATTACTTGAAAAAGGCAAAGAGTGGTGCTTGCGGTGCTGCCCCGTTGGACAAAGATGTCCAGAGTGCGTTTCGGTCCATGTTGAGTCCTGGCGCACCTTATACACAAGTCTGGGGTATGACTGAGACGACATGTATTGCTACCATGTTTTACTACCCGGAACATGACGATACTGGATCCGTAGGACGGCAAATCCCATCTCTTGAGATAAAGTGAGCCTCTGAATATCCACACCCTCTCAAAGTTCCCTTCCCTCCTTTTTCCTAGCTAATACCACGCCTCAGATTAATCGACAATGGCGGCAAAAACATATCCGCCTACGGCGTACGCGGCGAAATCTGCGTTCGTGGACCAACAGTCATTACTGGCTATTTCGAAAATCCAGCCGCAAATGCCGAATCCTTCGATGGCGATTGGTTCAAGACGGGAGACATTGGCTATTGCGAAGAGAAAACGAAGAAATGGTACATCGTTGACCGCAAGAAGGAACTGATCAAAGTCCGTGGGTTCCAGGTTGCTCCGCCGGAAATCGAAGCCGTGCTGCTCTCACATCCACTTATTATGGATGCGGCTGTCATTGGTGTGACGTTTAAGGAGCCGGGGGAGGAGAAGATCGAGCACCCACGCGCTTATGTAGTGCGTCAGCCTGTCCCCGCTAGTCAAAATTTGACGGAGAGGGAGCTGCAGGAATTTGCGGGGGCGAAGTTGGCTAAGTATAAATATTTATCTGGTGGGGTGAAATTTGTGGAGTCCATTCCGAAAAATCCTAGTGGCAAGATTTTGAAGAGACAGTTGAGAGAAAATGCGAAGAAAGAAATTGAGCTGGGGTTGCTTGCGAAGCTGTGATTTGGGGATGAGGGTGATACTCCAGGTGTGTGTGATATATTCATATATGCTTCTTGCAAAGTTTTGTCGAGTCAACCGTAACTATCCTTCAGTTCGTCCTACCTTTTCAGATTGAAGTATGTTCAAAAGAGTGATAGAACACATGATTTAAAAGAATACGACTCTGCTATCCTCGCAGTACTTGACAAAGAGCTGCCAGCTTGTTTTCTCGTCTTTAGATGCACTGGCAGCTAGATTAAAGCCAATTGTTTGATTGATGGAAGTTTCTCCACCTCCAGCTTCTATATTGCTTTTGCGGTACCTTATACTCATCTTGAATTGATGATCGTTTGGAGTTGTAACTAGAATAACATTGGTAATTATCTATTGAATAGTGTTTGATGAATCTCCTACTTGACCAGTTTTCGTGACGGAACTTCAGTGGCGAATAGAACGGCGATGTACCATCTACTGTATTTTTATAAAGCAAAATGATGAGAAGATGTAATAAATGTAGCAATTCATGGAAGATACTTAACATATTGAGAAAAGCGCAAATGAAAACGCCCATAATTTCCTGCTCGTTTTTCCCTATAACCCACAGACTAGCTTCTCAAGTTCCTCTTCCCGTTTTTCCCGTCCGAACACTAGTATTAAGTATAACAAATTTGTACAACAAAGGAAAAACAAGATGGGAGAGGTGATACGGAGGTTGCATGCTCGCACAACAGTCGATAGCGGATCTCTACACGTATATATGTTTCCAAGAAATAGCATGAAGCTCCAGAAGCTCTTCACAGGCGCAGACCACTACTCGACGAGCGGTGCAGATAGTGTTTGAAAAGATGCAGCCCGTTTTATATCAGCTTGCTTGCCTCCACTCCACTTCATTAAATATGGAATTGCATCGTAAGAGCTGACTATGCACCGTCACCCCAAATTCCAACCACACCCATAGAGAATCCCAACCCAAGAACCCACGTTCTCAATCTCAGGAACTTGCGCTCCTTCTCCATCTCGTTTTGAACAGTCTCACCATTGATATCAGAATCCTCGTCAGTGGGTGGGGTTGCTGTATTGGGTGCGGTAGCAGCGGTAGCGGATGAAGCGTCTTCTTCACCCACAATTTCAATCTCACTTCCATTCCCATTGGAGTCATCCTCCTCACCTCTCACCAAAACGGAGCGTCCGGCACGGGCACGAGCATGACCCCAGGAGATAACGCCAAAACCAGATCTCGAGCAGGAGCCGAATCCAAGAGAGCCAGCTGACAGGCAGCCCCATGATACTGTTTTGCCATTATGCCACCATTCCAGGCCTGCACCGCCAATTATCGACATAAGAGCCGTCCAGATCAGGTACGGGTGCCTTCTGTGCGGAGACGACAGGGTGAAGGCAGTAAGGAGGGCAAGAGCAGCGATGTGGCTGAGCCTCAAAACATGTTTTCGGGTGTGAAATTGGACTTCTTTGAGTGTTAGGGAGGCCGCCCCAGCGTTAGGAAAGGATTGAAGGGATGGAATGGCGATAGCAGAAGTGGCGTACGAAATGCCCTGTGTTAGACGGTTCGTAAAAGTTAGTCTCGTATCCTGGGTTTCCCTGATGTGTTTTCTCCCGCGCACTCTCCTCGCCTAACGTATGTTTGCTTCTTCAGGTGGGGAGGGATGACTCACTGTTAAAAGGCCAAGGGAGATGGTCCCCACGAATTTTGAAATGGTAATGGGACAAGCCATGACGGGAGATTGATGTCTATTGATGCATACAATAATCACCTGATAATGGAGAGAAGGAGAGGTAGGCGCCGGGGGTGTTCTAGGATAGCGGATTCACCCGTCACGTTCGCCACGCAAAGGGGATAGAGATTGCTGAGCAGTCCGCAATGGCAAGTATAGATATTCCGCCAATCAAGGAAGTTTTGTCCACCAAGCTTTTGAACTGCAGCTGGGAGTACTCTGGGCAGCAGAACAATGTAGAATTAAAGGAACCGTCTGCTGTCAGGTTGAAGATATGATGTCAATTTGCTGGTTGGACACGGCTTACTCATCATTGGCTTGGCCAATCAGAAGCGTTTCATTTTTATATACCAAACAATAAACGTCAAAGGAATAAAATATATCCCAATACTATGTACCATTGAGATATGGAAGCATATTTATGGATATGAATCTGTATTTATTTTTTTAACATTTTTTTGGCCTCTGGTGAATATTGCACAAGTCAAAGCAGCTCAGAATAGTTAACTAACTAGCAGGGGCTCTACGTCCTGTATTACCACATTTACTACAGCGTGCTGGTGCTCATTTTTTAGCAGACTGATTTGAATCCTCCACTACTCCCTCCACAGCTTGTTGAGCAGCTTGAGCCCTAGCTAATCCTTTCTCTGCTGTTGGAATACCCTCCTGAGCTACATAGGCATGTCCCTGTTCTCATTTGCATTTTTGCTTCTCATTTGCAGCCTGTAGGCCTTGTTTTCCTGTGTCAGAATAGCGGCACTATGCATGGCTAGCTGGCACCCTCGAACCAGTTGACTTAGGGCTTGATTGGTTGGACTAGAAGGGCTCTGTGTACAGTACTTGATATACTGCTTGATCTTGTTGGACTGATGTTCTAATTGAGCCACATTGTAGGGGGTCTTTATGGTCCAGGAAGACTGAGATTCATGAGATGTGCCAGAGGGACTGGGTGTATGTAGCTGAGAATGTAGGCGCATAAGAACCTCCTCTGAATTGTATGACACTAAGCCTGTCACCTTGAATCCATTCCTAATAGTCATATCCTTCAATGCCTCCTTTCTAGCTGCAGCATATGGACCCAAGAACTCATCCTTACTCACATGATTGATGCCAAATCTCGTGCCTGTTTTAATCTGCTTGTCATATGCCTTCTTTAAAGAAGCAAAACAGCTTACATTTAATGTCGAATGAATTTTCAAACTTAGCATTCTTCAATTGTAGATGATGAATCAGATTCTGTACATGTCTTCAGTAGTTGAATGGCCATATCTCGTATGCTTGTCATTTGGGGGGATAGACCTCTCTCATCCATGGATATTATTCATTGAACTAGAGATTCTTCTTCCATTGAGGTCAGCTTTCGCTTGCCTTGTTGAGACTTCGCGTTTGTGGTTCAACCACGTAGTCGGTAGGATAGGCTTGAGAGAGCAACATCGTACACCTTGACAGGTGCTCGCATGCTTGAAAATTGCTCAGTTTCATAAGCTCTAATGGCCAAAAGAAACCTTCCTTCCTGATTGGAAGCTTGATCTTTTGATTTGGTGGGCATATTGAATGATTTGGTGAATTCAGGTGGTTGGAATGGAACGGTGGTCCGGGAGGTGATCCGATGATCGCTTACGTTAATGGCAGAAAAAATGCCGAGGTTGTTTTGTTCCCCAGATAATTCCGTCATTGGATACAGATCAAACACAGCCAACTGAACATAAAAAGATTATAAAGCACGGCATACCTGAACAGTGTTGAATTGGTTATAAGTTACAGAGCCCTTAATTCTGAGCATTTGTTTCCGTTTTATCTCTAAGTTATCCTACACTTCAATCAGGCCTATTGTTCTGCAAACATTGTTATTACATCGAGATCAAAATTAAAGAACTAAAACAACATCGCGAGGATCCATAAAAAGAGCTCAGCCCCATATATGCTAGCTACCAGTACTAACTCCCATAATTCTACGCCGAGATAACTCGGTTTCCCTCCATTCTCAGATAAATATTTCGGACCTCCACCCTCTGAAGTTGCTCTTAAGCCTCCACGATTGCTTTTGTCCTGCCGAACACACGATTCCTGCCAGAATTTATACCAGCACGTTCAGAAGCACTCTTCCTCTCGTACAATGTCTCTCCCAAAGTCTGCGTATATTAGTGAAGTTTGGAAGGATGGGATCTTTGGTATTATGCTGTTGCTCTCTTCGAATCCTATCTCATAACCGTGCAGTTCTGCGCGCATATCGAAGGAGCCCTATTAGAACTAACCAGAACCCTAATCAATAGAAAACAAAGTCGTCTTCTGCACCGGCGGTGCCGGTACCATCTGTAGCGCTCAGGTACGAGCAATGGTCTATTTAGGCGCCAACGCATTCATTCTTGGACGGAATGTCGAGAAAACCGAGCGATTGGCCAGGGACATTGCTACAGCCCGGCCCGGCGCAAAGGTTATTGGACAAGGAGGGACTGATGTTAGGGATTTTAATATCATGAAAGCTGCAGCTGAGCGTTGCGAGAAGGAATTGGGTTCAATCGACTTTGTTATGTGTGTACGCCCCTTGTGATTTCTATCAATCCACGGAGATGGGCTGCCAAGCGAACTTTTACGGGCCAGTCCCAAGATCGGCATATCCGTGAGTCCGTCGATTTCTCGAGGGCGAATAATCGATGCTAATATGAATCTTCTCGAACGCAGTGCTGGTGCGGCTGGGAATTTCCTTGCCTCGATAGAACAAATTTCCGTAAATGCTTTCAAGAGCGTCATGGACATCGATGTCCTGGGATCATACAACACCCTAAAAGCCACCCTCCCATATCTCATCGAATCTGCCGCAAAACATAAATGCGATGGAGTCACGCGTGAGTTGCCCCCAGAGTGAATTTTTATCTCTTGCGTATCGGTTATGCTACCATCACGGATCCTGACGTTTTTCTAAACTTCCTCTTAATACAGCCTCCCCCACCGGTACAGGCGGACGCATCATCTTTGTCAGCGCAACGCTCCATTACGCTGGAGTCCCACTCCAATCACATGTATCCGTCGCCAAAGCCGGTGTCGATGCGCTATCCAACAGCGTGGCGATCGAATACGGGCCCCTCGGTGTCAATTCCAACATCATAGCCCCAGGACCAATTGCAGACACAGAGGTTCGTTGCACTCCGGAAAAGGCTAATCGTGTTCAAAATTGATTTGATCAACTAACAGCCTTCTTCAAAAAACTAGGGAATGCAACGCCTTTCCCGTGCTGAGGATGCGATGGAAAGCAAATCGTCAATCCCATCTGGAAGATGGGGCACCGTCAAGGAAATCTCTGATGCCACCATCTACCTTTTCTCTGATGCCGGAAACTATGTCAACGGCTCGACTGTTGTCGGTAAGTGCAAATCCGAGCTCAGATATTTTCATAATAATGTTTTGGACTGACTTCTCGCTCTCTTTTACCATTGTAGTTGATGGAGGTGCTTGGCGCTTGCAGCGCTCGGGCGGCTCCCGCCCCGGATTCAAGTACCCAGACTTCCTTCTCTCCGGTAAGGAAGTGACAGGCGTGGTGGGGACGAAGAAATCGAAGTCGAAAATTTAAAGATGTATATGTCTATATAGGTAAACCATGAGTTGAATCATACGATAAGAGGTGCATGCATTTGTGCTTCTACTTACGTCATATAGCTATACATTGTCTACTACATTGGCATTTTTAGGCCGTGTATTCAATTTCTAATTTCTTGCATTTTTGTCTGGTTTGTATAAACTTCAAATGATGGATGTGTTGTATTCATTTACGAGACTGCAACACTTGTCTTGAATTACTACCTGCTCCCCATCCATATTAAATGGCTTTGATAAATGATAGGTAAAATTGCTCGAGTGAGCTTTCCTGTTTATGGTTAACATTCTCGGTATTTTCTCATCGGATCCTGTGTCCTGATTGCTACTAGGTTGATGTAACAAATATATTCCTGTGAGAGAATTGTGGTCACTTTGAAACGTGGAGACGGGTCTTTCGAAGTCAAACATTAGAAAGAAACCGAACCCCTTCAGCTCATCAACAGACTGAAATAAGACATTCCCCTGAAAACATGCTAGTAAACCTCACTTCCTTTAGATTGATCAACCAAAACAATTCTCATTGCTATATATACGTTAAGAACGGCAAATTGCCTCTTTTTGACTGTCAAGCCATCTTCACTCTTATTAAAAGCCTTTTCTGGCTGTCCAGTTCGAAGTGAATAACGGGAGGGTGAGGGTTTAAGCATACAGATAATATAGAAATACCTGGTGCGTGCATAATTTCATTTTTCGTCCCAGATCAGCCAGGTTCCCTAATTTTCTCCTTTCCTAAGAATTATGAGATGATCACTGCCAATATATATAGTTATATATTTAGTGCTGTTAATCAATAAGAGACTGGGCAGATGGAAGTATAACATGGAAGGCCCAGCTCAAATAACTAGAAGCATTACTAAATTGGATTGATTAACCAGGAATTTTACCGCAGCATTGTTAGCAAATCCAGTGATGAATTGTTGGAGTTCTAATAACAATTGATGTGTTCTACTGAACATTCCTTGGCCGAAAGTTTGGATTTAAGTTCCATGTTGTGGAAACGACATCGACTAATACAAGGCCCTTGTAGCTCAGTGGTAGAGCGCATGACTTGTATTGTGATCATGAGGTCCGCGGTTCAATCCCGCGCGGGGGCAAATTTTTTTTTTCACATTTTGTCAGAGTTAATTAAACCTTAGGCATCGTTATGATGATAATCATACCTCAATCATTCCTATCTTGTTTCAACATATTTTCTATCACCAGTTCAATTAATTTGAAAAGTAATGAATTCAATATTATTTCAAACAAGTTTATACCCCAGCTATGCTGTAAGAAATTTCACTGCACCCATCTTTCTGAGTCTCTGCCAACGCCACTATAAAAACAGGCACTTTAGGGGACAACACACACATATATATATATACAGTGGTTTAGCACGGTCAAACATTCTGCTATTACCTTTGGCTTCGTATGCCCTGCTCATGTCAGCCTCGTTCTTCAAGCAAACACTGAGCTAAGAGCTTAAGTGGGAAACTTTAACTTTCCGCGTTAGGACAGGACTTGCCACATATAAAAGTTTTTTAGAAAGCGAAACTCAACAGCAGCGCGCATGGCTAAGTGGTTACGGCGTCCCGCTCGTAACGGGAAGATCGTCGGTTCGACTCCGACTGTGCGCATCAGTTTCAATTTACCATCACGAACTACGATTTCATTTTTCGGCCCCGCTTTCTCTTATCCATTCGCTGCCTAACTTAATGTCTTGTTCTATTATTTTTGTATTTTTATTCTTTTCTTTCCCCCTAGCTTTTCAGGGCCGAAAGATTGCCGCCAATTTAAGAAGGTTTCTTAAGCTGTCGTCAGTTTATCAAGTTCAGTCTGTCTACACCAATTTCAATTGAGCGTAAGATGACTAGTTCTTGTTTAGTAGCAACAGAATATAACTGATAACTAAGGAGATACCAGGCTGTTAAAATAAAACCTTCTTTTTATTTCTTCTTCAGTCTCCATTGCAATATGCATGAGAATCCACGACCTGAGCTCATCCGCAAGTAGCATATTGTGTGCTTCTTTGATAATTGGTACTGCAACATGTAGTGTCGACGTGGATGATTAAGGTGAGACTTTCACTCCTAGCAGCACATGTGGTTATGTTGAGTGAACCTGTCTTGGCCTTCTCAAACTATTCCAAATCCTTATTCAGGAGAAGAGGCTTGGAGTCCCGCCTACGTGATGTGTATCAAGCAAGGCTGTACGTTGTTTGTTGAAGGCACGTAGCCGCCTCTAATGCACAAGGGCAATTAATTATCTTTGTCGCTGGTTAACTTCATAGGTACCTAGGTATCTAGCGGCGGGGGGGATTCTGCATCACTACTTGAGCTGGTGCATGTCTATTCGTCTTCAAAACCTCTCAGTTCCATTAGTCTAACCATACGATATGGTGACCCTGGAGCTATTTATTTTTTTTCAATTTTGATTTGAAAATTGCAAAAGTGGATTGATAATTTGTTTAAACTACCTATGGCATCCCTACGCGACAGGCATTTGTTATTGCAATGTGAATTCATCCCCAAGTGAATATAACCGCCTTTGCCTGAGGATAACCATGATTATGAATACCGTAATAATTGAACATCCCTGGCGGCTGCTTCGATTGAGGCAAGATATAGAATATGTGCAACCGCAATGTGTATAGAAATACGTCCAGCTTGTGGCGCCTGTGGAATATAGGGAAACGATGATGTATTGTTCCTTTGTGTGACAAACGAAGGCGGAGGTTGAACCTTAGCATAAGGAAGTGGGTAAATTCGGGGGGTGAAAGAAAATCAACTCCAAGAACTTGGTTTGGATGAAAGACGATGGAAGAAAGAAAGGATTAAGGAGAAAGATGCCACTAATCACTCCCAGGAAACACAGAGGCTCAATTTTGCTGTGTGTGAAATGATGGAAAAAGGACTTTCACCGTTAAAGCAATGGAGGCCTACTTTGGTGTATAGCTAAGCCTTGTCGAAGCACTTCATTTGCTTGATGTGTGGATTTTGCCATTGTTGAAGATGGAAGAGGATAACCACACAAGAGGCCGGTAGAGTGAATCTCCTTCCCATTCCCCCTCCTCGAGGACGGGTCATTCACAAAAGATCCTCGCACACTGCCGACCTCAAAGCTCTGGTTTCGTCCCTTTCTTCCTGCTGTTGCTTCCTTTCTTTCATCCATCTTGTCATGACAAAGGAAAGAAATACGTCATCGTTCGTTGAACTACCCAGGACATCCGCCTTCTCGAGCTTTTTTTTTTACTCTGAATTACACAGTTCTCTCTCCATAGAGCTGATTTCAGAACCCAAGAGTTGACTTATGTGTCTGAGTTGTGCCCACCCTGTCGAATCATTAAAGGAAACGCGTGGAATCTAAGTAGTTGTGGTGTTACTGTGCTTGGAAGTCGTCGAGTCAGCTTCTCCAATATCAGAAGCTCCATGCGACTTCGACACTTTCTTACCCCAGAATCCAGCCCCCATAAAATGCCGCGATCCAAACACACAGACAAATCACCAAAACATACCTTGATCATACTCAAAACAACACCCATTTTCGTCAACTTTGCTACCAGAGGCAGAGTTGCGTGATTCGCGGAGACTGAGCCCGCACGAGCAGCTTGATTTATTGATAACCCCGGTGTCCAACAAAGCCATTCCTCGTAGCGACACCCGTCTCAATATCGACAAAAGACTAATGGCTTTTGTTTAATTTCACCGACTTCTTCAAGATTCGGAACGATTGAGTTTCTAGTCCTGAAATAGATCCCCGTCTTATCACAAATCTCAATGGCTCCCTTTCATCTCTCATACTATTCAACAAACAAAAATGAACGGAAACAAGAAGAAAAACACCGGGAATGCCCCTAGTAACATTATCAGCCAAAACACTCCCGCTCAACAAAGACCAGTTTTTCCAGGAATTCAAATCAAGGGCTTTGCCAATACCCTAATGGCAAAGGAAAACAAAAACCCCAGCGTTCAACCTTCTAGCTTAGGGGGCGCTGCCGCCGCTAGTACAGCAACTCATCGGGTGGGGAGATCAAGTATGTTGTACGTTCCAAACCCTGCCGGAGTTAAAACGGTCTATAAACCTATCATTACCAACAAAAATGGGCCACTGGAAACGTCCAATTCAACTCCAAGCGGCAGTAATGCCGTAAAGGAGAGTGTTAGCACTGGAGCGCAGACTATAAAGTCTGGAAGAGAAATTGCCAGTGTGTGTGTAAAAGCTTGCCACAGAGCTGCAGTCAACCCACAGACGCCATTGAGAATGAGATCAACGTCGCCAAGCAAGTCAGGCTCCGAAAAGAATACACAATCCTCTGTAGCTTCCAAATCAATGGGAGGGAGCATGGACAACGTCACGGGCACCGATACCACTCCATCCGGCAAAAACACGAAAAAGAAACGAAAGACCCGCAGAGCAAAGAAAAAGAAGAAGTCACCTGCTGGCGATCAGCAGTCTGAAGTTGATGGAGACGATGAAAGTAGCTCTGAGTCTAACGCGTCGATCGTGCCGGAGGAGCCTGTCCTATCCGAGGTACACGTAAGCAAGCGGCCAATGACGGCTGTCGAAACAAAACATAGACCCGCCCCTGTTATTAGAATCGTGGGGATAGATGTGAAGGGCCAATCGAGCAAATGCAGTAGCTCGAGCAGTATTGGTTCATCTGCAGCCAAAAATACAGGCCCGTCTCAAGCCGAAGCTGTTGTCCCATCTCCAGCTAAAGATGCTGCCTCATCTTTAGCTAAGGTTGCTACCCCATCTCCAGTCAAAGTAATTATTTCTAAAGTAGCCAAAAATATAATCCCGCTTCAAGCCAAAGATGTTGCTCCATATACAGCCAAAGCCATTGTTTCATCCCCAACCAAGGCTGTTGTTTCATCCTCAAAAAATGCTGCTGCCTCATCTCCAGCAAAAGCAGTTGTACCACCTCTGGCCAAAGATGCTAGCACATCTCGAGTCAATGATGCTGCTTCAGCTCCAACCAAAGATGAAGGGTTGCATCCTCTGCAGACTGACAAGGCAAAAGTTGCCAAATCCACGGCACCCAACAATGAGCCTGATGGGAAGTATAGAAACAACTCCGATAACAGAGAAGTTGAAGAGGCGCTCACGGCGCTAGGAAGCGGGCAAGGACCAAGTGTCACAACTCCCGCCGCGAAGAAACGCCGGCCTCGACCTAGCAAGGCAGAAAAACTACTGAAGCAGCAACAAGCTGCTGATGAAGCCGCTGCTTCAATGCTTCAACAAAACACCCTGGAAGGTTCTGAACCCTCTGGATCAAAGGATGATATTTCTCATTGTCTGACTATAAGCAAGACGGATACACCATCAGACGACGAACTTACAGTTGAAAAAGTGGCTGACATTTTTAGAAGCCATATCGTACCCGAGCCGGCCAAGCTGGAGGACATCAAGGCTTTAATGCTTAAACAAATCCAGATTATCTCAGGCAAAACTCAGTTGCTTAATAAATATGCCAGGGAGAATGGGGCGGTTCAGAAAACTTTGGAGGAATGCAACTCAACCATCCTGACCTTGGAAGAGGACAAGACCGTTCTGGAGATGGAAATCGCGTTAATTAGAGAGACGATGAGGATGTACCGGGGGGAGATGGAGAGTAAAGACTCGTTACTCAAATCTGCTGATCAGGACAACTTGCGGTTGAAGGAGGACCTTGACGCCCGCACTAGGCTGCTTGAAATTATGAGCAAAGATAGGAAGGGTGTGACAAAATCCGTAGCCGATATGCAAAAGGAGATAACCCAAGTGAAACAGGATGTGGACCGCCTATCCGAAGAGAACCTTGGGCATCTCGCCAAGATCGAAAGGTACGAAGAGGAACGCCAGGTGCTCCTGTGGCAGGTGCATCAAAACAAAGCGCTGGCGGAAAATACTCGCTTGGGAAATGAACTACTGGAGAAAAAGGCGGAGCTTGCCGTCGCCAATCAAAACATCAAGGATTTGGAGAGAGAGTTTACCGCCCTGAAGAAGGCCGAGAAAAATGTACAAGGAAAACGCACCTCTTTAAGCGCTGAGTTGGGTTCAAAGTTGGAGGAAGACCAGGAGGAATGGCAGCCCTGTATAGATCAAATGGTTGTGGATAGAAACCCCTTCGCCGCTATGTCTCCACCAGTCAAAAAACACTCACTATTCCAATTTGGCGAACCAACAACTTTCGCGAGCGGGATTGCGACACCCGAGATCAAGTTCCAAATGCCGGAGGCGTTTCTTCCCGAGTTGAGCGATATAAGCAGAGGTTCTGGACCTTCCTCATATCTGAGCGCTGGTACCCAGATGCATGTTGAACCTAACGTATCTAGCTCAACTAACAAAAGCAAGGCGGATATGTCAGAGGTTTCCACGCAGGTGGAGTCTGAGTTTGAAGTTCGAAGCTTAACTCAGCAAAGCTCAGGAGTCGCAAAAATGGAAGCTTTCACAGAGACAGAGGTAGATGCTGGAACCCAGAAAATGGAGATGTTGGAAGCATGTACGCAGACAGAGGCAGAGGTTGGCATTCAGAAGCCGGAGATGATGGAAGCGTTATCACAGACAACGACTGACTTTAGGATCTCCAACTCAACGTGGACAAGCTCAGTGGCCGTGTTTGAAGCTTCCGTGCAGAAGGAGGAACTGGTTGATGTTCGCAAGGTGGAGATGTTGGAAGCCTCAACACGGACAGAAGTAGTGGCTAGCACTCAAAAATTGGAGATGGTGGAAGCGTTTACACAAACAAAGACCGAGTTTGGTATCTACAGTCCAACTCAGACAATCTCAGCAGGCATGTTCGAAGCTTCCACGCAGACTAAGGCAGAGGTTGACGCTCATGAGGTAGAGACGTTGGAAGTTTCTGCCCAGGCAGAGGCTGGGATTACAGGCATGACAGATGCCTCAGTTCAAACGGAGCACGTCAACATCTCACGGCGAAGTGGGGTAAGACGTGGTATCATAATCGTCATCATGATGATTGCCTGGGCGGTTATGATACTCTGGAGCCATAAGGAGGAAGAGCAACTATGGCTTGATGCCAATGATCTGTCGCGGTCTGCACTTATTGGCATTAGGGATGGGACGATGGGGCCATACGGCTGGCTTGAGCGGTTGGAATTTGACTTCACAGTTTGGTTGCAAGCCGATCGGATGCTCCCTGGCTGAATGATAAGAGTGTATTGGTTCAACCATACGATACTCGATACCTTCCTCCGTCTGTCAACAATCCTGGTAATCTTCAGGGTCGATGTGGGGTTTTATCAGCATTTTTCTTATTTGTTTAGTCTTCTTTTCTTTTTCTTTCTATGTTTTAACTAGTTACCCTGCCCACTGACCGCCAGTAAGGGTATGCTGGCATTTCCATTACCACCTGCGGACACCCTAAATTTTTTTGGGGGGTTGGGGTTCGCGGCCCAGCTTTTCCGATACGTAACCAAAGCTTGAATGTATGATGAAGTGGGTTGAAGTCCTTTTTAAACATTTCATCAAGAATGTAAAATATGCCAAAAATATTCTGTAGATGAACTGCAATGTCAAGGACGATCGTTTTCCCCATTATCATCGGTGCTCTAATTGTGTAAAGAGGTTGTGTAAAGGTAGTTATCAATAGAAACCCATTCCATCGTCCACTAGTACTTTGGCTCTGGAATTCCTCACATCATCTCTTCATTTTCTCTCAGCTGAGCTTCCATCCGTCTCCATCTCCATGTTTCTCTCTTACCTGAGCTGATGTGATGTTGGAAGTGCGCCCTCAACACCAGGGTTAGGGGTAGTCAGGATTAGGATTAGGATTAGGGGTTAGGGTTATACGCATCAAAAAGCTTTTCTATTTTTGGAATCCGCCTCGCCCGGGCCGACAATTCTCCCAGGCCGTTTGGCGCTATGCCCAGATTAACAGCTCATGACTTCGGTTGCGTCACCCGGCTTTCGGATGTTTATAATAGGCGGATCAGCCTCCTTCATCCCCTCCTTTTCGCCGTCTTATTCATCAACAACTCTCACAGTTATCCTCTTTCTCATCCTTCTTCATTAGAAGTTCTTTTCTGTGCATACATTTTAAGCCCTTTCTATCTACCGTTCCTTAGCTCTCACAATTTCTTTTTCGTGGTAGATATTATCCCTCCCATCAAACATATAGGGGACGATGTTGCCCTCACTTTTGGTTGCCAGTGCACTGGCATCCCATGCTTCAGCTTTCTTGATTACAACCCCCGCTTTCCGCAGTGTCGGGCACAATTTCCAGGCACTGGATGATACGAACCTAAATACAATCGAGCTAGATGTTAAGTGTGTCGAGTGCCCATTCCCCAAATTCACTGAAAAGTCAAGCCTGCTTTGGGACGATGAATCCGATAGCTGGATGGTATGTCCTCTTATTTTACGTACAGTCGAATACGCTTTGTGAAAAGAGAATATGCTGATCACGTTCCTGCCCACAGAATCTTAACTTCACCACTGATGGTGGCCACCTTTTGGTGAACGAGAGACAGCTTTATCCCATGCCAAATCCCCCTTCTCCAGTCGAAGCTGTTCTGCACCGTCAATCCGATGGCAAAACGTCTTTCCCCTTATCAGTCGGTTATGTGTTCGAAGGGATGACTCTGGGTCCAATCAAAGATGGCAGCGGTGCTGAACTACTCATATTCAACTTCATGATTATCGATGTTGTCGGATATCCAGTCCCTGTTGATACAGTGAACCTTCACGTGATCAAGTTGCCGGGCGGCGACCTCTTCATGCTTGGTGCAGATATCGAAGAAACCTCACCCCAGATGTCATGGCGCCAGTGCCGCCGGAGACCTAAATGCCTGAAGAAACTCATCATCGCTCGTATCCAGTCAATTTTAGCCTCAGCAAAGGATAGAGCTATCAGTGCTGCCAGGAAGATTAAGGGATGTGGCAAGGGGCTTTGGAGGGGAGCTGTCACTGCAGCTGGTGCCTCGAACGAGAGACCTCATCACCATTCCAAGGACCGCTCATTTGCACGGGCTTTTGCTCGGGCTCTTCATGTCTTCGTCGTCCCAGCTCTTCTTGGCTTATCTGCAGGCCTCTTTGCCTGCATCGTAGGAATCGTACTTGGCCAGGGAATTGTTGCTCTGTGGGGTTGTTACCGCCGTTCCAACAGCCGTGAGATCACCCATGTTGAGAGCGGTGATGACGTGGAGAAGGAGCCTTTGTTTGTACCTGAATATGGAGAACTCCCACCCCAATATGAGGATGAGGATCATGAAGGTATTACTCTCCCTGCCGAGAAGGAGTAAGGTGATTTTGAGGAAGACTGTCGAGCCAACTTATCTAGATATTGCAACCGTTCGTGGGTGTCGAGGATGAGGGGTTGCTGCTACATTACCAAAGCCGCTTTTTTATTTTATTTTTTATTTTATTTTTTTACCTTGTTGCTTCACTGTGGTTTTGTCAACAGGAGCTAGAGTTGATATTATTGCGCTTTTGCAAACCATGGCCACTCACTAGCTATTTCAGGTTTAACTTCTCCTTACATTCTTCCCCTTTTAATGTTGTTGTTTTAACTAAAGCTCGATAGCCAAGTAATTAAAACAGAAAGTGTTTATCATTTTGTAAAGGAATTTATTTCCCTGCGCTTGAGCCAGTGGCTGTGCAAGATTGACTATGGGTATCCATGTAATCCTCTCAGCCCATTTCTCACCACCCCTTTCATTCCTCTGAAATGCACTACTTCAGTTTCAAAGAGTGATGGAAGCATTGATTTCCCTTATTCGTTACTAGGATCCACATACCATATTACTATACTGATTTCCGTAGCGATTACGTTGAACTCCTACAATCTCAATTTATCAAATGTGATAAATTGATAAAACTACTCGTCATATATAGTCATCCATCCTGGTGCACAGACACTGGCACAGAAGATACCTATTTTAACTGCTGTTTAATATGTCCGGAACATCCAGCAACTGAAGCATCTATTTTTGCTGTGTTCCTGATATTCGTACCCGGTCGTATTCGCTGTTTCACATGGGCTTATATTACGAATCAAGAAAGTTATCTGTCAGACACCGTGCAGACAACTCTGCGACAAAAGTGTGGGGTTTAGCATTATGTGATTCTATGAAGTGCTCTTTGCCGCTTTCAAATATAAAAACTGGGTGAACTAGCGAATCGCGTAATAGGTGGCTATCTAAATTTGGTATATAACAATTTCGTAGAAGCCGTATAGAAACATGACAGGAATTATCGATATTATTAAACGAAACTGAACTAACTGCTGGTGGAAGTGTGGGAAAGCAGAGATAACTCAGGACGGTTGATGCACTATATCAAGGAATTCGCATGGTTACCTTGCTTTAAGGTGATCGCGCCTAATTCTGCATTAGAAGCGCGGGTATTATCGGAACGGAATAATACTAAGCCGGCGCCAAGTGGGCCAATCGAGACCTCAAGTTTATCTAGACTCCAATCCACTTCGTAAAAGCAAGGCGACGGTCCGAACGATGGGACCTACGTATTGTATGACTGTCTCCAATACTTCAAACGACTTTTAATTGCACAGCCTAGTCGTCAACCGGATTCCCAAATCTGAAGTTCTCCTTCCCTGACTGGAAAACAGATTTGTGGTATTTGATCATGACTCCCAGAAACAAAAATCTCCCTCTCTAGCCCCTTGACTATCCCAGCTTATGTGAGGTTATTGGAACTCAACGGCGAAGCGGTTTCCAAACGAGTACCATAACGCGCTCCTCGAACACCAGAACGAAAGCATCTATCCAGAAGTTCATTAACCTTTCTCATGTGAGGAGTTTTATGTTCGAAGATCGCTCCAATAAACCATGTTCCAGCTCTCATCGCTCGTACAAAAGGCGCAGTCCTTCATTGACCCGACTAATTTCATCCTTTCTTCGGCCTCCTCCGACCGAAATCCTTCCAAAGCATCACTCTTCCGTCAACAGTTTCGCCTTCCGGATTCCCAGAATCCACTTCAAGAAATAAGCGCTGAACTCGTATTACCCGTCCCTTTCTCAGATGCCTCACCGGCAACTCAGGGTCCTAAGTATGCGGAACGACCTGGAAATCGATATGAAGGCAATTTGCATCTGAGCGAACGTTTCTTATGTTTTTCGACTCAACATACCAGCTTCTTGCCATCTGCGAGTTTTGGTGCCTCTTCGGCCTTTACGGGTCAAACACATGGGACAGGCCCCTCTGGAAATGGATTTACGATGCCACTATGTGCGATTCGCAGGGTGGAACGTCTGAATAGTCTTGGTCATGTATTCTCCCTAGCACTGACGACGTGGAATGGAGCGCTGGTAAAGAGTCATGCGAAGGAAACATCGGTTACACCACAAAGGTTTACGCTCAATCTGATAGGGAGTAGGCATGCATGTGAACGCTTCTGCGATGGCTTAAAACGGGGCTTGAGGGAAGGGATGAAGGATGTGGATAACTTACGGATGGTTGTTGCGGATTGCCATTCAGAGCATTTGTTTAGTGGCCGGTCAACAAAAACAAATGATACATCCGACCCGAACACTCCTCCAAGGGAACCGCCTGATACCGGACTCGGTTTGCTGTTTAGGTATCCTGGAGATGCTCGCAAGCTGAGGGACCGAAGTAAGATGAGATTATGGGGAGAGTATTTTAGAGGTATGTGGAATTGTCGTACTTTAAATGCTACTAGAATAACTATTGATTTTAACAAGAGAACGGCCGTAATGCAACTATAATTCGCCAACCAACCTTCCACAAATTGATTCGCGTTGGGCTGCCGAATCGGCTTCGAGGAGAAATATGGGAGTTGACGTCCGGGTCGTTTTACGCCCGCCTCCGGGCTCCCAAGTTGTTTACGGAAACGCTTTCGAAGTTTTCTGGACGTGAGTCCCTTGCTATAGATGAGATTGAAAAGGATTTAAACCGAAGTCTTCCCGAATATCCGGGCTTCCAAAGCGAAGAAGGAATTGGTCGGTTGCGAAGAGTTTTGACCGCTTACAGTTGGATTAACGAAGAAATTGGTTACTGTCAGGCTATGAATATTGTTGTTGCCGCGTTATTAATGTAAGTTTGACGGTTGAACTATTTTGATTCAATAAAGCAAAATGAACTGACTTTTGCGCAGATATATGTCCGAAACCCAAGCCTTCTTCCTATTATCAGTTCTCTGTGATCGCCTTCTACCCGGTTACTATTCCACAACGATGTATGGAACCTTGCTGGACCAGAAAGTTTTTGAATCGCTTGTAGAAAAGACGATGCCCGTTCTCTGGGAACATCTTGTTAGATCAGATGTTCAGCTTTCTGTTGTGTCTCTTCCATGGTTTTTATCTCTATATATCAACTCAATGCCCCTCGTGTTTGCATTTCGTGTTCTAGACGTATTCTTCCTCGAAGGACCAAAAGTCTTGTTTCAAATCGGGTTGGCCATTTTGCGGATAAACGGCGAAGATCTCCTTGATGTGACGGATGATGGGACTTTCATCTCAGCTTTAAAATCTTACTTTTCGAGGCTCGATGAATCCGCACATCCCCGCTCGGAAAATCCTAAACTGAGAGCGATTACTCGATTTCAAGAGTTAATGGTTGTTGCTTTTAAGGAGTTTCAGGCGATTACTCACAACACCGTTACGGAGGAGAGAGATAAACATAAGGATGCGGTACTAGATAATATCGAGAGCTTTGCGAAACGAACATCGATCCGCAATTTAGGCCCGGAGAGTAAACGCCTAAGTGTGGATGATTTAGGCGCGATTTATGACCGTTTTTTTGAGAGATTGTATGATCATCAACAAAGAGTGAGGAAGGCTGACGAAGAGGAAAGATGGAAGGAGAAAGAGAATCGCAGAACTATTTCCCGCTATTCGACCCTAATGCCAACCCCTGGTGCAGAAATCGGAAGGGTTGGCCTTGGACCCAGTCCTACTCTCATGGATTATGAATGTTTCCGAGAATTCCTGGCCGCCACCGCCAAATGGGCAACCACAGATTCTTTAGCTTCACAAAAAGACTCATCCACGGAGCGTGGTACACATTCAAACGCCAGTTTCAGGGGACGCAGCAAGTCTTGGGATTCTAGCAATAGACCACAGCCAGCGGACCATGAGTTTATGAGACGACTGTTCCGCAACTGGGATGTTGATAAGGTTCAGGGCCTAAGTTTACAAAATGTTGTGAACGGACTTGCTCGTATAAAAGGAACTAGGGATATTATGAACACGATCAACTACTTTTTCGAGCTTTATGACGACAGCGGCACAGGGCAAGTAGACAGGGAAGGCATCTTGCGAATGTCGGAAGCCCTACTCTTCCTATCGAGAAGAGGGTTCGACGGCGCATTGGTTTCTAGTGACGCTACAAATGCTGAAATCCCCGCTTCACCACCTGAACAAGGCGTAATGAATAGAACAGATTTGAGCACTGAGGAGAAATTCCTGGGAAGTGTGAGCGCTTTTATACGACGGTGCTTTGAATATGCGGATCCCAGTCACCCACAAAATCAAGACAAGGCAACAAGTGAGATCGAGAGCAAGGAGGGTGCATTTGCCATTGGAGACGATGAGGACGACGATGGGGAGTTCCTAGACATAACTGCAGATGCCAACAACAATAAGGAAAACACCAGTACCAATAGCGTGTACTCTTCACCCAAATCAATGGCTCCTTCACAAAGCAGTACCACAACAAATCACAAACAAGGGTCCGAATCCGCAAACCTTGCGCTCGACCCCGCCCACCCATTACACATCACTATTCCAACATTCCGCATGGTAATCCTCGCCGATGAGCTCCTAGAACAATTCTTTGAAACATTCTTCCCTCAATCATTCCATCTTTCGGATACTCCCAACTTCGCTTCCCTCCGTAACACCTCGCTCTCCTCCAACCTCACCACTTTCACCAACCTCGGCGCAGGACGTCAAGGAACAAGCACAGCATCTGCAGCAGGAGCCACGGTCGCCGGAGCTTCAGGTGGCATCGTTCCACCGGGCCACAAGGGCCTTCGTGGAGTTTTAGATAACATAGTTTCTGATGGAATGCGCATGGCGGCCGAAGTACGTAAGAAGATGGATGAGGCCCAGAGGGAAATGGAGAAAAGCGCGCTTGCTGGGCGGGCGGATGATGATGAGGATGATGATGATGATGATGTGATGTATGATGATAGCAGAAGCGGGCACAGATCGACGATGACTGGTGGTGGGCGATCATCTGCCCGTGATTCAGATCATGATCTGTTGGAGGGGGCTGAGGTTGTCAGTTTAAGGGACAGGGATGATGCGAACGGCGACGGAGATGGGAATGAGATTGGGCATGGACGTGGCGGGATGAATGCTCATGAACCTCGAACGTAAGCTGACGAGCTGGATGAAGCTTTGTTTGTAATATTGATGAAATGTGGAAGAGGTGTGGTTATTTTGTCCGCTCGCGCTTCTATTTTTGATTCAGATATCACCCTTGCTATTATTAGTGCCTTGGTCATAAATACTCGTTTGCAGTCAACAACCATCTTCTTTAATTTTGATCCATGAGGATTCTTTTATAGGTGTATTACAGCCATCCCGTAAGCTAATTCAATGAGTAGAGGAGGAACGGAATTACAACTATTGTACGTCTCGAATTTCCGTATATAGAGAGCAAAGAGGATACCCCTCGCGTGGTCTGCAAGCTTTTTGAGGTAAAACGAGATGTGAGATTTTAAAGAATAACGTAATCCACCACCCCAACGCCCGTTTACACCCAACGCCCGCCATTTCGCCATCACTATGATGAAATATTTTCAACGTTATTTATTTCAACAACGCAATTAGATTTTAAGATGATATATTATAGGATGAAAATATATATAGAAAATTACATATAAAAATATATAGCTAATTCAGTAAACGTTTGTTTGGCTTAATAACTTGCCCAGAATGTGAAATCTTGGGTGGAGGCAGATTCAGTGAGCAAGCAGTCATTAAACCAGTAGAGATTGCAATATCATCATATCCCTCTGGCAGTGGATCCGTGGGCACTCTGGCAGGGCTCTGAAAATGTGATTTAGCCACTCTTTGCGAAATTGAGGGTCTACTTTCCTGATTAGGAAGGTGATTTTGGAATTCTTCAATCATCTTCTTATTCAATTGTGATTGTAGCCGTACAGCAGCTTGTTCTTCCTTTTCTTTTTGCTCCTGAGCCTTTTTCTCATCTCTAAGCTCCTTGTCAATCTGCCGTTGAGCAGCTCTTGCAGCCTTATCCATTTCCTTTTGCTGTTTTGTGGCCTGGCGAGCTGCCTCCCGCTCCATCCTCTGCTGGATGATATCTGCCTCCTTCTGTTCCTCAAGAATAGTGCGTTGCAGCTTTGCATCCTCCTTACGAGCTTGCTCATCCTTTTTGGCAACCTCTGAGGCCGCCAAATTCTCGTGGATGCTCTGCACCTTTGCCGGCGAGAAGAACTGCACCAATGATGGATTCAAGGGATCTAGCAACCCCATTGCCCTGCCACGCTTGCGACATCTCCTCTCTTGATTAAGAGCTTTTTGAAGCTGCCGATTCTCTATTAAAAGAACCTCTTTATCAAGAGCAAGATTTTCCTCTGCACGGATCACCTGGTTGAGATCATTAGATATTGGATGCTGCTGTTGCTTGACTTGCTTCACCAATTTCCGCAGGCCAACAATAGAAATAGGTGTTCTTGGTTGATATATTGCGTCGGGGGGGGGGGGGGGGGGGGGGGGGGTGCAAGGTCGTATTTGAAGCTTTTTAAGAACGCGTTCCGGATCAAATGGATGTAGGCCAGTGGCAGCAAATGCAGCTTCAATATTTGAAGATGTAACTGTCTCCTTCCACGCAGTGTCAAAAAGCTGCCAAAAAGACCTCTTTGTAGTGCGTATGAATCCCATTCCAGTTCTCATTCATTCATTCAGTTGTTTGGAATATGATTTACTCAATGATCCAAATATCCCAACATCTAGCGGCTGTAATCAGTGTGTAGAATGGGGAGAAAAAACAGTGAGTAGAATTCAATTCTGATCTGCATAATTGATGAATGCCATATTAACATGGGATGAGTGGCCATCCAATATAAGAAGTCTATATCCACGGCCTGCCTTCTTTTTTGTAAGAGGTTCAAAGATCTTCTTTAACCACATTAACCCATATTCATCATTGCTCCACCCATTTTCTGAAGCAGTGAAGTAGGCCTGATCCTTTTCACTATCAAAATCTTCAAGCCAAGTATCTTGCATATCTCTTGATTCCCCTTGATATATGAGAGCAGGTGGGAGCGAAGTTCCATCTGCGCAAATTGAGGCAAGTAGTGTTATGAATTCTCGACTGCCATCCTGGCTGGCACCTATCATACAGCCCGATTTGAGCGAATTAATCGATACAATACGTTTGAGGGTGTGAATGAATCCTAATAGGAATCCTTTCTCATCAAAGTTGGAGATATTTGCAGGTTCAAGGTTGTATTTCATGATTTTTGTCTGCAGCTGAAAAATTAAGATAAATTAGCAAGATGAGAATTAAAAAAGCAGTATAAGAAAGAAATCTATTACAAGATCAAAATAATGCTTGAAGTATGCAGAATTGTCTGCAATCTTGCATTTTTGGTCGATATTTCACAGGTAGAGTGACTTGATCACATCCTTGTGGCACTCGCAGAACTGAGCCACCCAGTTGACTCCAATAGGTGCTTTTAGAATCTCAACAACGAGATTATGAAGGATTTGGGGCGTACAAGGGAAACCGCGATCTGCTAATTGATTGATATGAAAAAGGAGCCGTTTTTTCTTGCAAATCAGTGAGAGCTTTGCAGTGGATAGAGCTTGCTTCCTTTCTTGACATTTGAATGCCTCTATAACGCCTTGACAACATATATCAGCTGATTCCATATTTTTTTAGCGGTCTCAGTGTAATTAGGCGTTAATTGCGCGTTCAAATCATCAATCGCGGCTTGTATAACTGCTTCGTGGTGCATGTTGTGGGTGGTTAAAGATGAATGAAAAATGAAGATTTGAGCGGGCGTTGGGTGTAAACGGGCGTTGGGTGGTTGATTACGTTAGTTAGTTAACCTGACATGGGGAGATAATATGAACGTCGGAACCTTTGCCTTTATCTGCTAACATCTCTTCTTGAGATCTTGTTATAGTTTCCTGCTACGGTCTGTCCATGTTCTTTCTCTTCTGACTCGTACTGTGTGAATGGCTAACTAATATTTGTGATGAAATCCTTTGCAAGACAGCTCGATGATCTTAACCTGGGGCATTAAAACTGTACATCGTAAGCATGGGACGCTAAGGTTGGTGGTTTCATTCTCGAATATTCAGATGTCATAAGAGGTAAAAGGAACGATGAATTTGATGATCAAGGATTTGTCCTGTATACCCTCAGGTGATGTGATCCATGGATAGTAGCAAACTACGGTGGATAGAGAAATAACTCCGCAAATATGGAATGACCTCATCGAACTGTTCCATGGATACATTAAGGGTTTCTGTGGTAGTTACTAATTAACTTGCTGATCCGTGACAGCGCAGCATGAGAGAGCTGAAAACAAACTGAAAACTTGCGCTGTTCTAACTTGTGGGATTTGGAGATGTAGAGTTACGCGTGATAATAATCATTCGGTTGAAGATTTATCGTTACAATTCCAAAGCAGTTCACGAACACAAAAACATAACTAAACAGTTGGAAAACTGTAGCTTATGATACAGAATGACGTAGTCATCCACTCCTTTGTAGCTAAATGAGAGTCAGAATAACATTGATAATAGACCTTTGGGGTCTCGAGGTTTATCCATCCCCTTTCCCCTAGATTATGGTTAATGCACAGGAGGTCCTTTGCGACTTCATGCTGCTTCATATCAATCATGCAGTTGCGATGAGGTTCTTGAGGGTTCCGAAAGTCGACTCTTATAACCAATACCATAACTAATGTTCCCAACTGAGTTTCTGATGCTCAGTCGAGTAGTTAAAATACATGTTAGTAGTTATATTTCAGCCGGGTCGCCTGGGTTGAATATTATTAGGAATGAGATTGGAGCAAACGTAACTGGTCAAATAAAGCGTTGCGCAATCCGTGTCAGGATTTGGTCGCAACTCACTACTTTGACTATTCGACCAACTCGTTGCTTTTCCCCCCTTCGGACTCTTTAACTAACCTCCGAGGCCGGATAGTTATCTTGCGCCAACCGAACACAGGATGAACCCCTGAGAAAGAAACATCTCACAACAAGTAATTATGAGAAACAACCGCCCGCTCTCTTCTCAGACATCCTATAACTATCATGAGCGATTAGATATTGGGTCAAAAGTTTATGCTTCTTCTTGTACCTTGACGGGGTTTGTTGTGTGGAGGTGTTGTTGCATGTTGTTGCATGTCGTTGCATGAGGCTCTGAAGGCGCGGTTTCCCTCAACCCCGTCGCTGCTGACTTAGCCAACGTTGATCACCGCAACTTCGACTTCGACTCTTGACTCGACCAGGACCTCGCCTCCTCAACCCACCCCCTCTCGTCCATGCCACACCATACTGCCCATCTCCCTCACACCTCTGGTCGTCCTGGCGGCTCACCTCTGCTTTTTCTAAAACGTTTTCATGACCGTTACGCTCTAATTATTTGTCGTTGACTTGGCGTAGTGATGCTAACATATGGTTGTACCCCTTTGATATTTTCCGCGATCTCGTTCCATTCGTTCAAGGAGCCCTATGACCCTCATGTTTGTGGATTCAACTCTCCATTTGGCTAGGCTCATATTATCAGCCTCTGCTTGAGGCCTAGATTTGGGTCAATTTTTAAGCAGGGTTGCGGAGTAGTCCCGCAGAACTTCAAAATGGCATACCAACAAAACGGCCAGCGCCCACAGCAGTATCCTGGCCTCCCCGCGTCTCCCGCACCGCAGTACCACCAGCGCCAACAACAAGAACAACAGCATCAGTTTCCGCTATCGCATCCCCTTCAATATCCCGCGCACTATGTTCCTGCGCCCCCGCTAGCCAACCAGCAGCCTCAGGTCCCATTGCGACGGACGACGAGTTTCGACGCTGGCGATGACCAAACTTACTTCCATGGTCGACAGCATGCCGGCGCAACTACGGGCTATGTAGGGCAAGCAGACCAAGTAAGCCCTGGCAGTGGGTATGCAGGTTATTCGAGCGGAGGTGTGAACAGCGCCACAACAAATAATCTGGGATCAGGGAGCTTACATTTGTCTGTGACCTCACAACAAGTGATCAGCCAGTCTTCGCATAACTCGTCTGCGATGGCGGGATATCAACATCATTATCAATCCCCACCCTCAACTTCTCCGAGCCAACCCGCCTATAACCCCCTACAGTTCGCACATCCCGCTCCGGCAGCTCATTCACAACCAGGATATAATCCTCAGGCGTTCGTACCCACTGGCACTGCCAATACGCAATACAATAGCCAGGCCTATCAGCATTACAATCCAGCTGCATATCAAACTCCTCCCTCAGCCACGTATCAAACCTCCCCAACACCGTCATGGCAGCCGGTAACACCCGCTCAGTCGTATGGTTTCTCCCCGTCTTCGCAGTACCAATTTTCTCAGGCTACTCCTCAGCAGCAACATGTGCCGCTACTGCCACCTCCACCTCCACTTCCACCTCCACGAAATCATGAGAACGCGTATCAGCCTGGGTATCCGTCGCCTCAGCATATCGATACCTCTCCACGTTCGCAGTACGGTTATCCGGCCAGCACTTCTCAGCCAATCTCGTCCGTATCTCTCATCACTCCTCAGTCAACTTACACTACCGCACCTCCGACAACCCAGGCTGTTTACACTACGGATATATATGCAGCCGAGGTTCCTGCACCTGCTGTTCCAGGAAGGCTCTACGCCCAGGGTTCTCAACCTCTACCATCCTCCCCTCATCCTCCTCCACACAATACATTTGTACAAGGAGCATTCCATCAGCCATCCTCTCATTCTTCTGTCGATGATAGATCGCCTGCAACGTATCAGGCTAGTGGCCTAGTTCCAACTCCCCCTGTTCACCAGACACACCAAATTTTACCTAGGCGAACTGATACACTGAATCGCCACCCACAGTCTAGGCCTTTACCGGGGCCGCCAACAGAGACAGAGCAAGTGGCGACATCTGTAGTGGACAGGCGGAATGGACGAGGGGATTTTGATGTTAGTTATGGGGATTCTATGAAACCAATTGAAGGTGCAGTGATAGAAAATCACCCGGCAGGTGCACGACAAAGCCCCCGAACTACCACCTACCATAATCAACCATGCCAAGGAACTACCGTTGACCGACCCTCACCACTCTCCGCTTCGCCGCATCCTCATATATCTCCAGACCTGCATCACTCATATACGAACGGTCATGCTCACATTGCCAATGTTGGACCTGGACTTAATATTAACTACGATGCACATAGTGAGGAGGACGATGCCGAAGCTGCTGCTGGCTTGGCAGCCTTGCAAATGGCAGAGGAGGAAGATGTTATTTTCAGTGCTCGCCGAACCGCAAATTCAACAACGGCGAGTGCTCTCGGACTCGTCCATGACCGTCTCCCTTCGACTCCCAACGCCCACGTTGAATCGAGTAGCGATAGTGATTATGCTCATCATGACATGGGCCTATACGGGGGAGGGTACGACGCTCACCTGCACTATGGTGATAATAACCCCAACATTAGCCCTGATACTGGACAACTTGTCGCCACTTCTGGCTCGCTGCGAAGTTCAGATATATCCACGGACGACTTCGGGACGAATTCGGATAATTATGAATACCCAAGCATGGACCAGGATTCCATTCACCCTTTCCCATCCCATAGTAGTCCGGCACGAGTGGATGTCGTTGGTATTGGCGGTCTCGCACAGCCCACAATTAATAACAGAAGGATGAGTTTCGAAGATGGTGATGAGGGAGCTATGAATAGGCCAGGCACGCGGCCCACTTCAGGGAGCGACACTACTGATGAAGGCGAACCCCAGGATTTATTCTTTCATCCAGGAATGTCTTCCAGGCCTCTACCTCCCGCACCTGTTCCTGTGGCAAGCAAAAATCTTATCCCGCATCTGATGCCTGCAGGTACTTATCGGAACCGCGAACCACATGGGCAACAATTTAATTCCTATGGACAACCTCCCTATCCCTCTCATCCAGAAGAGTTTGTTCAACCCTCGTCGGCGGTTCCACGGTCAACTTCTCTTTCTACCCATACGAATAGTCCTCGCGCTGATCCGATCATTAGGTCGAAAACGGATGCGGATAGAATTAGGCTGAAACAGGGTACATATGATTCGCCGGGCGCGACACCTGTTACGCTCGACCTGCCTACCATACCAGCCGGAAGGCGTAAGAAATTTAGCCCCGCGAAATTGTCAACGGAACAATTCCGGAAGTGCATTGAACCGTGGGCTCTTAGTGCTGTAGTTGCGTGGATCAAGGACTTGAGTGAAGATGAGACTGACCTTAAGGAACAGGCCATAGTTGACGCTGTTGTCGCACTATTTACTCACAAGGTTCCCACCATGAACACTATTGATGCGGAAGTTTTGGGCGATAGGATTGTGAAAAATATGTTAAATGAAGGTGTGTTAATTAAAGATGAAGAGTGGGTTAAATTCGGGCCTTCAACCCTCTCGGGCGTCTTCTGGCAAATTAGTGGTCAAGGCTGCTATTCGTCCCGACTGCATTTACAGGAAGGTGAATCTGTTGGCCGCTGCTACTCTCATCATTGTATGCGAACTCTAAAGAAGGTTAATCTCCAGATGCATGAAATGGAACCAGAGAAAAAGGCAGAGGATTGGGCTACATTCTACAAAGTAGGCAAAGAAATATTCGAGACTCATTCAAAAAAGGAAATCGATCGACAGAATATCCTCCATGAGATTGTTACGACGGAAGACGCGTATATTGGACAGCTGGATGTGTTGCGAATGTTGTATCGTGATCAGCTTGCAGAATTTAACCCTCCAGTGGTTAACCCGAAGCGCATTAAAAAGTTTTCAAACGATGTTTTTGGAAAAGTGGATGCTGTCAAGAAGGTCAACGAAGATCACTTACTTGCTCAGTTGAAATATCGTCAAAAGGAACAAGGACCATGGATTGTTGGGTTCAGTGACATATTCCGCGAGTGGATTCGACGAGCAAGGGCTGCTTATATTGATTACGCAGCGACTTTTCCCAATGCAAATTATCTTGTTCGAAGAGAGGCTGAAACAAACATCCTGTTCAGGCAATTCTTAAACCAGGCCCGGGAAAATAAGCTGTCTAACCGACTAAGTTGGGACACGTTCTTGAAGGCTCCGATCACCCGGATCCAGCGATATGTCCTCCTCTTGAATACAGTATTAAAAAGTATGGAAAGAGAGTGCGAAGAGAAGACCAATTTAATCCAGGCCATAGAAGAAATCAAAGCTGTTGCTGCTGAATGCGACACAAAAGTTGGCGATATGGCCAAGACCGTGAACCTGAAGGAACTAGGATTGAAGTTGCAGCTCAGGCCGGAGTTGAAAGGGGAATTTCAACTTAACCTTGAGCATTTGGAGATCATATTCCAAGGGGATCTCCAGCGACCGCGAACAAAGCGGTTTAATTGGGTTGATATACGTGCAATTTTGTTCGATCGGTATCTAATTCTTGCAAAAATTGTCGTCTCTCGGGATGCGTCACGAAAAGAGTTCTATGATGTATCCAAACTGCCAATACCAATGGACCTTCTAACCCTCGAGAGTACGAATGATGACCCTGTCATGAAATCTTCTGTTAGGGGGATAACTGCAGTTTCGACTCCCGCCGGTAGACTAGGTTCTCCAGCGGATCGCAATAGCCCTGGCCCTGGGAACTTAACACATACTGCCACGAGTTCTTCCACTGCGTCTACCAATTCCACCGCTTCTTCCAAAACTCTTGTTCCTGTTTCCGTTCTTGACCAGAGAGATGACAAAATTTTATATCCCTTCAAAATCAAACATCTTGGCCAGCCAGATGTGTACACACTTTATGCACCCACGGCACAAAGCCGACAGGATTGGTGCGAAAAGATTATTGAGGCCAAAATAAAGCATGCAAAGTCTCTTCATGCTCAGAATGCGGAGCCTTTCAAACTTCGTGTACTTTCGGACTCCGCATTTGCATATCCGGACCACGCAGTTTCACCTAAGACCGCCGTAATCACAGGCACTCCCTTGGATCGAGCGATACGTGAAGTTGAAGCTAGGTACCAAGGAAATCTGTCACGGCCATTACCAATCTGCAGAGCTTCCGTAAATTGTGCTACTGTGTTTCAACAACCGCATGGAAGATTGATGTGTGCTGTTGGGACAGACTACGGCGTGTATATCTCGGAATACGACGATTCTAGAGGTTGGACGAAGGTGAGTACTAGAGTCTCGCAGTTTAGCCAAATGATATCGTGTTTACGGACCTTAGCTAACATCCCCATCTCTAGGCAATATCCACAGTACGCGTAACTCAGATGGCTGTTTTCGAGGAGTTCAACCTGTTCCTCCTTATTGCAGACAAATCTTTAATCGCATACCACCTTGACGTTGTTTGCCCACCAAGTGGGGTTCACGCACAAAGCGACTCGCAAAGGCGTGCTCCACAAAAGTTATCAGGTAATCGAGAAGTTGGATTCTTTGTTGCTGGCCGCATGAAGGACAGGGCTCTTGTGATTTATAAGAAACGTGATGGGATTACGTCCACTTTCAAGGTATTATCGTCCAACTGTTTTTGCATCAAATGTCCTTGCCATGCGCGTATGGATATAACTGGTTCTCTAATCGCTGAACTTCGCATTAGGCCCTTGAACCTGTTTTGCAAAAGTCATCCTCAATTCGTCCACGATTCCTACCTACACGTCGTGGCCAAACCGATTTTTTCCGTGACTATGATGAATTTTATATCCCGGCAGAAAGTTATAGCATCAACCTTTTCCATTCTTCACTTGCCATTTCGACATCCCGAGGTGTCGAGGTTCTCACTTTAGACAAAAAGCAACCATACTCTGTCCCTTGCCTCCAATCCAAACAGCCCGAAGCGCAGCCAAGTCTAAATCAAATTGGTAGCCGTATTAGCAATCTCCGGCCATTAGGCATGTTCCGCCTCAGCGATACCGATTTCCTCGTCGTCTTCGTTGACTGCGCCGTCTACGTTGATAATCACGGCGACGTCAACCGTGCAGTTATTATGGAATTTCTCGGTCGCGCCATCTCCGCCTGCCTCTGCGGAAAATTTCTCATTCTTGTCAACGAGGACTTTGTCGAAGTGCGCAACGCTATGAACGGGCGACTGCGGCAGGTTATCGCTGGCCGCAATGTGACGCTTCTTGACGATGGCGGAAATGGATCTGGTGGCATGAGTAGCTCGTCACCAACGAATTTTAATGAGGCGGCCGCTGCTGTAAACCCGCTAAGCGGGCAGAATGGCCTAGGCCTCTCAACTGGATTTTCGACTTCTGGGCGAACGGTGAAGATTTGCATGCAGCACCCTGAACATGAACGTAGTCAAATTATTGTGGAATTACTCGAAAACCATGGGTTGAAGGAGTGATTACCGTTTGGGGATTTTTAAGATTTTCAGGTTATATATTTGTTGGTTTCTCTTTCTTTCTTTCTTTCTTTTCTTAACAAAAATGTATGTTTGTGTTTCTATACCCACTTTCACGTATTCTCCGGATGTTGCTCCTTTAATTTTTATTGTATTCTTTTCATTTTGGATTCTTCTTTTGGAGGTGTTATAACCCGCTATTTCTGGTTTTCTTCGCCTATGGCGGTTTGGCGAATCTTTTTGTGTCGTGCTTCCATTCTTCAACATTATTTGCTTAATTTACATTTTACCTACCCTCTTTGCTTTATATTTACTTGTACATTTTTATTCGTACCCTCAATTTCAATTTCTGAATGTCTTTCTTTCTCATTCCTAATTTTTCTGTTGCTCATTTTTCCCCTATTTCTTTGGTTATATATATCACATCTTTTTGCGGCAAAGTATACTCCACGTTACCCATGAGCAAACGGTTTTCAGTTTACGGTCATTATCTTATTTATGATTCAGCCTTTGTCATTATGAAGGGCTATATTCAAGTCCGTTTATATATACTTCACAATTCACAGGCTAGCTAGTAATACAGCTATACAGATATCCAAATAGTTTCAACACAAGCATAATTTATGAATAGCGATTGTGCCGTCCCTCCATTCCTCTACCGCCCGAAATACCATGAGAGTGGGGTTCAACCGGCTGAAAACACAACAGCCTATCTATTGACCGAGTCATTTTGTTTCCAGTTGCAGAGCAGCAACCAGGATGACCTGGATAAGTTAGATCTGGCTATGGCAGCTAATTCATTCCTCATTTGATATATCTCGAGAACGAAGGGTTTGTTTAAAGAGGTTTTTGCTCAGTTTGCCATTGTCGGGTTTCCGGTCAATAAGGAGTCAGGTACGCTTATACAAATACAAAACCATTTACATTCTATTATTTTGGTTATTGGCTTGGTGATATAGATGAAATAGTTTAACTGTTAACTAAGTCTTTCAGTTGTTAGTTATTGGCTTTTTCAATAAGGGGATATAGGGCGTACGTAAGTAATCGTTAAACTGGATTGCGGTGCCATAGCACCTTGGAAATTCAGATGGAATTCAACTAATGTTATATTATATGCGAATTGGATACAGTGTTGTATAACTAGCTATTATGCTTTCAAAAATAAATAAAACTTTTATCTTACAGCACAAGGGTTGATACCATGGCAGAACTTCTGGTGATTCAAAAGATAAATCTTCCGAGGACTGTGGGATAGGATTACTGATGCTAGTCCCATGATGCGGACTTTTTCTTTTTGAAAGTGCGAATTTCGTGGAAATAGGGTGTTGCTCTCTGTATCAATAGTGACACTCCCAACCTTGGAAATGGCTCTGTGCCTATTGAATAGCGAAAACCTTGGAAAGCCCTCACATGGCCATAGAGAATAGTATTCGTGGTTCAACGGTCTTCCCATAAAGGAGCCGCTTCCCCGAGTCACGTCTTCTTTTCCAGGAATCCTGACATGTCCGTTGAGTGACCTCAGGGTTACAACCCAATTGTTCCTGCGCAGGTTGTTCGTTGATTAGGACATTTTGCGAAAGGGAGAACGGCGACGCGTAGTGTTATATTAATATGTCGCAATTGGCCAAAGTGATCTACCAGCGAGCGATATATAGACATATATAGATATGTTCCCGCAACTTGATTTATTGACGAATGCATTGTTCGTCAACGACGGGAATATCCAAGATGTGGCAAATAAGTAAATGTTTTGTCGCGGTTTTCTTTTTGAGAGTTCGAGGCAGTTCTTGGCAGTGTTCAAACAGCAAAGTGTGGTTGCAGTCGCTTCAGCGGCAACGAAGGAATTAAAATGCTTGAATAATAATCTCGAGTCAACGTTGATAAATCGACATGACAGGTGCATCTCCATTCACGATGTATTACATCACCAGTCACAATCCATGTCAGCTGATCTTGGGTGTGTCGCTCTGCGTCCTGATACCGCTTCAGAGGCACAGATTCCATTCTCCTCCAAGCCCCTCCAATCCATTTCTGACTCTCGGGGTATGTAAAGCTGGCAAGTGGGACATTGCCAACACAACGTTTACAGGTCATGCAATTTTATCCTTAGGCCTGGTTGCGTTTTACCGAATGTAACGAAAGAATCACGTTCGGAATCGGCAGGCAAGTCAGGCCGCGCTGGAAGCTTTGGGTTTGACCGCAGTAAACGAAGATACTTATTACGATATAATTATTCGTCTCCGGCGTAATCGAATTCAGGATTCGGGACAAAGTCTCCCTTCCAGTGTTCCGACGAATCAACTTGATCCGGTTTCACATATCTTGCGGTCATCGCAAAGCGAAGTTTACCTTCAGGAACGACTGCATGCTCGTAATACTTCTGCAAATTAGGACCATGCATCACAACCATATCACCGTGATTAAGCTGTAGTACGCAGAATGGAGAAGATTCCTTTTTGTTGACTCCGTCCATCTGCTCTTCATCATGCTTTCGTTTCGTCTTTCGTTGCAGGAGTCTTTGGAGGCTGTCCTCATAATAAGATAAAGAGATCTCGCCATCCTTAAGCTTCCGCTGAAGCTCGACTCTTTGTTCGTACATCAGACAGCCAGGAAGTACAGGATCATCTACAACAAGTTTGCCTGCTCTGCTACACCCATGATAGTATTTGGCCTTCATGCGGATAGTCATGGTCGCTTTTCCACCTAGAGAAAGTGTGGCGATTGTTGGTCCCAGAGACGACTCCCCGTCATCATGATACTGAAAACAGACGTTAACCGCGGGTAACGCCGCCAACGTATGTCTTTGACTTACCCCGATTGACATGTCCTCAAAATATCCCAGGGTTAACAGCTCATTAGGCCTCTGAAATTCATCTTCATTCACAGTCTTCTGGGTAGCCCAAGTAAGACGTCCGAGGGCAGCAAGAATTACGGAGGGAGCTGCGTTGAAAGGCCTAGAATCGACACTCACAACGTATTTATATGGCATTCCCTATTTCTCATGTAAGAAAAACAACCAGATGCAGACGAGAGCAAACATTGGGGGACTTACATAGTTAACAGCAAAGTGCGAAGTCAGAGTTCCAGCCACTATTCTCGGAAGAAATAAAGTTAGTAAATCGAAACTCAAATTAGGAGGTGGGTTATTATGAATGATGGCATTTTAGAAGCAGCTAGAGAGGAAGCAGAATTTCGTAAGGGAGACACATGCCGACGCTCTGCTGAAGGGGATACCGTCGTAGGCCAAGATCCTCCTCCTGTAACATTTTAAAGAGATCATTTGGGCCTCTTTCGCGAAAATTAACTGTATTATTAGCAGCAAAATGCGTAATTAGACCCACACCAGGGATCTCGAACATGTCTTTCCTGTAGTTCTTCATGTAATGAACCACTGGAGCTGTTTTAGTTTCTTTGCCTTTGCGTGGGAGCCGATGGCCAACAGGGCCCATCTCGAGCTCTGGAAGCACGGATCTCAGCGATACTCGAGTCATAGAGAATTGGTACTGAAAGCCACAGCCCTCCGTTTCGCAAATCCACCCTCTCCAATACTTTCTGGAAATGCATCGTCTACACTTGGGACACACAATTCCTTTCCATGTAACACGTGCCGATGTGAGGTCGGTGTCTTCTTTCAAAAATGTAGAAAGTAGATCCGGGACCAGACTACAAGGAGCTCGAACCGGCTGTTTCTGTTGAGTCCTCATCCTCAGAAATAGGGGGTGGTAGGTCAATGTTTTCGATGGCGAAGATCCGTTCACCCGCCAGAACTGATTGCAGAAAGGCCGCAGACACATCCAGCCCTCCTGATAAACCCGAGGGCTTGTACTCGAGCACGATTTGCAGGTTGGGCCATCGATCGGCGCGATAGAAGTACGCTGACGTATGGGAATCGGATCATTTGAATTTTCCGGAGCCCACCAGCTTTTGCTATCTAGATCCAGCTTCTCAAACCGTATTCTAGCAGCCGGCATCTTGTCTACTTTCTCAAACCAAATGTTGGTGATTCGAAAAAAGTCCATCACATTGTATCGATGGGGAACCTTCGTAGGACATATAGAGTTTTTGTTGCCTAGAGAATCATGAGCCCCAATAATTGATAAAATGCATACAGTTCTCTGTGTTTACCGATGATCATTCCTACTGGTATATCGTGCTTCATGGAATTCATAAGAGCATCAAAAATGGTTCCAGACCCGGTATGCGGCTTTGTCTGAACCAATTCGCCATTTTTGTTCTTTTCACACCCACCTCCACTACAATATTTCATTAGTCAAAGGATGGAAACAAACTATGTAAAGTACCATCAGCCTACATTCGAGTAATGATAATTTCATCGTCTAAGTATGCCTGGCTTCCACTGTCAGCATCGACGAGAAATCCCCAACAGTAACCATCAAGAAAGTAGCAGCCACCCTGCAGCGAACGGAACCAAGGTAGAGCATCACAAAGTTCCGGTCGATTTGTTGCCCACGCTGGTGGAGAACCACATGGTGGAGCTGTCCCGGTAATCAGTATGGGCGTAGTGCATGCCGTTGTTGAGGTTTTAGAAATAGGCAGATCTGGGCTTGCTTGAGTGCGCGATAACGAAATACCTCCTGAAAGCGAGGTCAGAATAGCATCTCACAATATCAGTATGCTAAAGTTGTTGCGGTAAAAATGCCCGTGTTGTCGATTAAAATAAAGAAATAAAGGAATACAACGTTGCATATATGAGGTTTCTCATCTGCTTGGCATTAAACAGTTTGAATGAGTAAGCAGGGAGGTGATGGCAAAATGGCAACGAAAGATAGAATAAATGAAGTAAAAAGAATAGCAGAAGTAAGCACAAATATGCAATTTTACACAAAGCTAAGGCATGGAATAACATACTTGATTTGGCTTCCTGAGGTTTGGTAATCGTGCCCACGCCCACAACATTCCTCTGGCGCAAAGCTCTTCGTACAATTCCATTATTTGGCTCGGCCTTCATATTGCAAACACACGACGTAGACCTAATAAATTACTAATTATGATCCACGAGTGAGTGAGTCTAATTGACACTCCGTTTTAGATTGATGACTGTGCCGTAATCAACTTCCAAAGGATGCCTAGAACAACTGCTAGGGAAATAGCAACAAGTCAAGTCAGCCCGTCAAACCAGAAATCGATAAATGCCAAAAAAATATTCTTCAGATAACGGGGAAGGGAAAAAAGGGAATGACAGTGCCTGAGGAAATTTGACTGGCCGGTGAAGAAGGGTCGAATAATGTCGTAACGCAAGTCGAGTGACAAAATAACGGAGAATTCTGGGAACGACATGCTTCTTACCAAGGTGATAGAGTTGGTAAATAATTCTTATCCAAAAATGAAAAAGACTTACGAAACCAGAGTTGAATCTATCTCCGATGCTCCCAAATATTTGCTGAATGGTTTTAGCAGACATCGACTGCAAGGACCACCGAAAAGAGAAGAATCGAATCGCGCATAAAATTATAACAACAGTTTCCCATGAAATTGACCTGACAAAATAAGGCCCATGGAGGAGACGAGTTGCTACAACGTGAAGATGCTGGGATAGGCAGGGTCAAGAACTTGTCCGTGAAACAAACCGTGACCGGTGGGGGTGTTGATGGATAACATATATATATCTTCGTGCAGCTTGAGCAATATGAAGGAGAAACCGACAGGTCGAAGGAGGAATGGCCCGATGAGAAAATCGCATTTCTCATATTCGTCATATATATCCTAGTACCATGGGTTGCAAAAACGTTGGCGGACGTACCGGAGAGCGGAAGCGACACTAACTTTCCATTCTCGAACACAGTCGATAGATATTGGCTTTTGTTTTGTAATAGCTGAATGTAAACTGAAATAGTAATTCCATTTTTCATATTGTACAAGAACTTGGGACCCGTGGACCCGTAGTATGCAGCACGTAATTCAATGGGGATCTGAAAGTCATACAGGTGCCCCATTATATGGGCAGCATGGATGGTGGAATTGTACCCGATACTAATGAGACTCCGGAGAGAATTCAGGTGACTGAACAGCCATTTTATTGTGACATCGGTTGAAGCCTGACTTGGGAGCAAATCGTAAACATAGCTTTGGGATAAGTTAGATTTGTTCGTGTCCAAAAGAAGAATTCAGCGTGCATGTATTAGCGATGCCTGGGGAAAGAAGAATGAGCAGAAATAAACTTCTGGTAAGTTTTTAAGGTTTGGAGTTTTGGCAGGGACTATAAAAGCTTGGCAACCTTATCTTGGAGACAACATTCAGACAACAGATAATGATGTCATCGCAAACATGAAGACCGCCGTCAAAGGTGAAATCTTCAAATAAATTGGAAAAAATGAAGTAAGAAAAGAACAACGAAACAAAATTCAAATTCCAATAAAAGAAATCAAGAGAAAAGAGGAAAATTGGAGATTGGAATATAAAATAAGGTTGATATAATCAGAAGGGAAGGGTATGTATGTAAGCTAAGCAGTGACTAACAAGGACCGGGAGCATCGAGCATTGATAAACGAGGATCTTCTTAAATCTATACACGTCTCTACTCCCTCACCGAAGAGGAAAAATTTAACCCACCCAATTATACACTGCTGCTGAATGGAGATAACAAAGGAAAATTAGCCTCCAAACAGAGCAAGACTGGCTTGACAGCGGCATAAAGCATACAGAATGTTCTCAATGGTCGAGAAGCTGTTTAAATTCTTTGAATACATCCTACGAACATAAGAAGCATTGATAAAGGCTGATGACAAGCAGAGTTATCTACATATTTGAGCGGAAATTACAAATAAAGAGATTTTATGAAGGGGGGCTATGTGGAGGCCAAATATTCTCAATTATTTCTCTGCAACTTACCTTGATGGCTCGTGGAAAGGGATAAAAAGAAGAAAAATAATTCTGCTTTCCTAGAAATATTTTTCATACTACGAAGGCTGGCTGTCTTGAAAATGAGATGACTGCAGACAAACTTCTCTATGCATGATGCCAACTCTGTGACAAGTGGCTTATCTAAAGCAGGAGTAATAGACATTGTCTCATTTAAGAATCGTTGATTGCAATTAAGGAGACCTTTGACAGGATGGTTAATTGACTTTTAACATTCATTTGCTAGGTAATAATTGCCATCAGCGGATATACTCTCAATATACAGATAGAAATTTTATGACTATACTCTTCAGAAGAAAGGTGCGTTGAAATAGTCTCAGAATAAAGATGATTTTAAAGGGATCAACTTAAAAATTGCCTAAAATGATAAAGATCACATAGGTTACACATTTCAGCATGAAATAAGATAGTAGGAATCATTTTAAAACTGTTTTGTCCTTCAACTGATGTTTGAAATATCGCCACTAAATCGCTCATGTTGCTCTCCTTAATGTATACGATGGGCACCCAGAGGGAGCATTATTGGCAGGGAGAATGAGATAGATGTATATTTGCAGTCCATGAAATAGCGAAAGTTAAGGGAGTTTCTGGAGTCTTAAGGAATGTAACCGTCTGGTTGTCCAGAACCGCTTCTCTGCGCCTGACTATCCTTTCTCCAGTCATCTCGAAATTGGATGTCCAGTCTCAAAAGGAAGATGTGTCAAACCATAATATTTGAGACATTATAAAAATTTTATATGGTAAACCTTAGAGATCAAGAATGTTGGAGGTTTAAATTTAGATACACATCTCAATACTTTCTCTTCACCTCATCGTAGCTGAAAATAAGTCATTATATGATCCACAAAAACAGGGTAATAATCTGAGAATCTGTGGATATACCGGGGACTAAAATTTAGTTAGTCACTCTCCTTAGCTCTGTAACTAAACTCTGAACATAAGTATCCTTGGAAAGCAGAGTTTTGTTGGGCAAGAGGGTATTCCTGTTAGAGGCACACCCACTTTGTTGATTGTAGAGCTGAGCTGGGGAACACGACGCAACATCCAGATAGTTTAGTTACCCGAGAACCTAGGCACTCATCTTGTCTAGTAAGCCCCATTACGCGGTGTTTGTGGGCTGAGTGGGCTCCGTGCCCACTCCCTCCTGTCCATTGCTGGGAAATCTATCCGAAATCGGGCTCCAATATCGGCTGCTCCGATTACATTTGAATAACCAGCAACGTCATATTCATCGTGCTTGAGGACAGAGACTCGGGCTCTACAACCCTGTTGGGCAGCTAGCTAACTATGAGATTGTCAGTGTGCCGACAATAGCTGAGCATATTCTACGTACTGCAATAGATTGCAGGTGCAAGGTGCCGTTTTGGTTTCGAAAGTTTGAAATATCCCGGGGAAACTTAACTAGTCCACTAAAAAAGTTTGTTGAGCCGAAACGATCGGTCAAAGCTTCGGGAATCAGGAACGAGAGCTCAGGGGCAGCCCATCAGTTGACAGTACTTATTATTGGCATCATATTGGAGTAACTCATCGTGATAGCTAACTAACTACAACAGCCCATGCCTAAATCAGTAAGACCCAAGCCGCGGAACTTTGAACGGGACGTTAACTAAATAAAGGACTCCGTCAAGCCGAACAACCGACGACGACGATCCACACCGCTTTGGCTTTGTAATATGATCAGGCGCTTCTCTCCACTCAATCTTTCTCGTTTGTCCCTCTCCCAATGTCCAATGTGGGGTAAAAGATTTAACTATATTGAGACTTCATCGCCAATAATCTCCGATCACATTTTCAACTTCCGTTTCTCATCACCTCCCTTTCAGGCCGAACTAACGCTCCCGTAAATCGTGATGGTCTTCACTCCGCCAAAATGGGTTGGCCCAGCTCCAGAGCCCCCAGATGCCATCCCAATTTCCGAGTTCATGCTCAAGGAACGTTATGGTCGTCATCCCCTGGAATACTCACGTCATCCGTTTGTTTGCGGCCTGAGTAAGAAATCTTACTCTGCGCTGGAAGTGGCAAAACGAGTCGATGTTCTGGCGCGATCTCTGTGCAAGGAACTTGACTGGCAGCCAAACAATGGGTCAGAATATCAGCGTGTAGCTTGCATCTACAGCGTGAACACGGTATGCAGGAATGATATTAATTTGTTCACTTTCCTGAGAATTCGCCTTTTGCAGAAGCGCATATATTTTGCCTTGGACGGTTGCCAATCTTACCAAATTAAAACCTCTCGGTGCACTGTTGCCAGTAACTGATGAAATATACAGATTGATTACATGACGCTCTGTTGGGCCATCCATCGCTGCTCCGGCATTGCCTCCCCCGCGAACGCCACCTACTCCGCTCCCGAACTCGCTCACCAACTTAAAGACAGCGGTTCAAAATCTCTCTTCACATGTGCCACCAACCTCCCTATCGCCCTCGAAGCTGCCGCCAATGTTGGCATCCCCAAAAGCCGTGTTTACCTCCTTGATCTTCCTTCTCAATTTCCCGGTGGTGGAAAAGCACCAGATGGATATATAACCGTGGAACAACTCATTAAAGACGGGTACTCGTTGCCGAAGTTAGAGAAGCTTAACTGGCAGCCGGGCCAGGGTGTCAAACAAACTGCATTCCTCTGCTACTCGTCAGGAACCTCCGGATTGCCAAAAGGGGTGATGATCTCCCATAGAAATGTGATTGCCAATACTTTACAGATCAAGGAGTATGAGGTTCCGTATCGAAAAACCTTGAAGAACTCCGGATCCCAATCAGGCTACACGGATGTCATTCTGGGTCTATTGCCCCAAAGCCATATATACGCATTAGTCGTTATTTGCCATTCGGGTCCCTACCGTGGTGACCAAGTTGTTATCCTCCCGAAATTTGATTTTACACAGTACCTCGGTGCTATTGAGAGGTGCAAAGTTTCAACACTTTACTTGGTATGGCCTCATTGTCTCTCCGATTCTTTTTGTTGCCCAAAAAGTCGGCACTTTGCCATCTAGAGTGCTAATTTTAGTCCATCGTCTAGGTTCCCCCAATTATCATAATTATGCTCCGAAATAAAGAAGCATGTGACAAACGCGATCTCAGCTCTGTTACCAGCATCTTTACTGGAGCAGCGCCTCTAGGTGTTGAAACCGCTACAGACCTTATGACTTGGAAGCCATCATGGAAAATTAGACAAGGCTATGGTAGGTCATGATCTGAGCAACCGGCCTGAAAAAACCCTCGTTTTGCCAATTATCAAACTGCCGACGTGAATACTGACATCAATTCAGGTCTAACCGAAACATCCACTGTCGTGTCTAATACAAGTCCACATGATATCTTCCTGGGCTCTTCTGGTTCGCTGATTCCAGGATTTGAAGCGCGTCTTCTTTCTCCCGATGGGGAGGAGATAACCGGCTACGACCAGCCGGGCGAGCTTGTTGTCCGCTCCCCATCCGTCGCTTTAGGCTACCTAAACAATGAAGAGGCAACCAAGGAAACATTCCGGGACGGCTGGATGCGCACGGGTGATGAAGCTGTTTTCCGTGTCTCGCCTGCCGGTAACGAGCACCTCTTTATTGTCGACCGGATAAAGGAACTTATCAAAGTCAAGGTACGTTATATTCTCTTCCCTTGCCATATTAACTCAAAAGTCATTTTCCTAAATGCTAGCACAGGGTCTACAAGTCGCTCCCGCGGAGCTGGAAGCGCACCTCCTCTCACACTCTGACGTTGCCGACTGCTCAGTCATTGCCGTCCCTGACGAAATTGCAGGAGAGCTACCGAAGGCTTTTGTTGTGAAATCTCCTTCTGCGGGTAGTGATGACGCGGCTACCATCCGGTCAATTGAGAAGCATGTGGAGGACCACAAGGCACGCCATAAGTGGTTGAAAGGGGGAGTGGAATTCATCGACGTTATACCGAAGAGCCCGAGCGGTAAGATTTTGAGACGGCTGCTGAGAGATAGGGAGAGAGAGGCGAGAAGGAAAGCCGGAGTGAAGTTGTAATACCTTTCTCTTTTCGTCTCTTTTAGGCCTCTTGGTTTTCATTTTTAGGTCAGTGACTGCTGCTTTGGGAAGAAATAAGTACCTGGTGCGTCATGATGTTTAGGAGAAGTAATGCAGTATCAGCATCATATTAAATAAATATATTCATGTGTTATCGAACTTCTCCTGTCTTTGTGTTTGTGCCTTTTTACCCCTGCTGTAAGCCCATTAGTTATGCTACGGGAATGCCCAAGTCGATAATTGATGACCGTATGAGATTGAGACAGAGATAATCCTGGGCACCTCGAGAATGTGCCTCAAAAGTCGAGGATCCCTGGTAGGCGCACCAGCCACATCATAAACTTACTTATTAACGGCACCCAGGGAACTTCAGGGGAGGGCTAAGACTGGGTTCGCTGTTGGTCACCCTCCAGACTACAAATAATTTGAGTACGACTTATCAGACGGGAAGCCCAATTGCCCACTCCAATGTTTGTGTGTGAAAAAAATAAAATAAAATAAAAACCAGAAATAGGAAATGAAATGGCAAGCCACCATCAGAAATAATAGGTTGACTGAGCCGCCAGTATTATCCCGCTATTCGACTGGATGGTAACCGGAGAGTGACCACGGTCCAATGCATCACTCTCCTCTCGAATTGAAAATGGCATAGAAACCCCAATATTATCCGCGAAAAAGGACAATGGCTTCGAAGCAGTCTCAGGTAGAATCTCCGTCTGTACACCAATAAGCCTGAGGAGGTGGTTGAAGAGGAATCCCCGTTGAACAACTTCGAAACCTTTGGCAAAGGAACAAACACTTTTCATTCTGGAAATGAGACAGGGAAACTGCCAGCAGATATCCAAAGACATGCGGAGTATATATTGAATTCTGTTGTTGCATGGATCAAATGAACGACGTTGGAACCAACTTTCGATCACATGATTTCCAGAGCCCTAATTAACTAATCTTAAAATTTGGAGTCTCAGAGCTTCAGGTCGGAACCAGCAGAACGGAAAAAATGCATAGATCGATCATACAACAGAACCGACGCTGTTCTCTCATCTTCTTTTGTAGTTAAGTACTATTGCAAATTCCGCTATTCACATGTACCGAAATATTTATAAATACTAACCATCCTCATAGTTGCTGAATCTATGCTGCATTGCTCGCAGAATTCTGCCGCATAGTTGAAATAAATGAGGATGAACAACTAAACCCCCGCAACATCTCACTTCAGCCCCTCAATTAGTTGCTTTACCCCTCCCTACCCCTCCTCCCAATTTCCAATCTCCTTCTGCCTGATCCTCCGTCGCCACATACACCATGTCCCACCCTCCTCCTTTACACCCCAACGAAGACCTTGACCATGAAAATGAGGATGAGGTATTCCTCGACGCAGGAGACGCCGCCGAAGAGATCTCCGCAGACGACGACCAACCCATGGACGACCTCGACGATGATGACTACGGCGGTGAAGAAATGGCTTTCCAAAACGACTCTAGCGCCCACTTTGATCACCACACAGACTCTATCTATTCCATCGCCCAACACCCCATTCACACTTTCATCATCATCACAGGCTCCGGCGACCATACCGCATACATATTCAATTCTGCCTCCCAGAGGCCGCTACTTCCAAAGAGTTACGAGTCTAATCCGCAGCCTAGGGGGGAGCGCGAGTCGTTATCTATCATTGCGAAATTGGGCGGACATACTGATTCTGTAAATGCGGTGGCGTTCACGGAACCGTTGGGGCAGTATGTGGTGACTGCGGGATTGGATGGGAGGCTGCGTGCATGGCAGGATATGACACCTGGTAAAATAGCACTATCGTGGAAATTTCTGGCGGAGGTACAGGAGGTGGAGGAGATAAATTGGGTCGCTACATGTCCCTCGACCAGGAGCAGGGCCGATGAAGAGAAAAAAAACCTTATTGCGCTAGGTGCCAGTAACGGGAGTGTATGGGTATACCGAATCGATGAGCTGGGTGAGACAGCACCAATCTCAATGGTTTCTTGCTTTTTCCACCATAAGAAGTCATGTACGGCTGGCAAGTGGACGCCTGATGGCAAGCTCCTGGCCACCGTTTCGGAAGACGGGAGCTTCTACGTCTACGATGTCTTTGGTGCCGCTGCAGCTGCCGGAGTTGCCTCGTCAACTGGTACACAGGTCGTTGTCGGACTGACGGCTCAAGACCAACGATTTGCCGTCGAGGGTGGGCTATTTTCCATCGCCATCGCGCCTACGGGTGCCTTTGCCGCAGTTGGTGGTGCAGGGGGACATATTAAAGTCGTTGGGCTTCCGCGTCTTCCGTCGTCAACCACCAAACGTGCTGCTTCTGTGCCCACCACTGGTGGCAGTGCGGGTACACTCCTCGCTTCTCTCCAAGCTCAGACGGACAGCGTGGAGACATTATCATTTTCTTCTCCGCCGTTGATGCTTCTTGCTGCTGGCTCCGTTGACGGGTCGATTGCTCTTTTCGACACAGCCAACCGCTTCGCTCTACGACGCCATGTTCGATCAGCACACGAGGATGCAGCTGTTGTACAGGTTGAGTTTGTGCGGGATGAAACACCATCTACTCAGCGAAGTGTGTTCGGTACCATAGGCGGCAATAATCGGTCATTCCTCTTAACGTCAGTGGGTATGGATGGGGTGGTGCGTCGATGGGATGCGCGTGGAAGTACTTTAGGTTCTTTATACGGACTAGTGAAGGAATGGCGAGGTCATTTGGGAATGACTGAGAATGAGGAGGGGGAGCAGTCTGAAGGAATCCTGGGATTTGTACAGGGAGGTGAGGGGTGTAAGAGGATTGTTACGGCGGGTGATGATGGCGTTGCATTAGTTTTTGAAGAATAGGGTTATGAGTTATATCGAAATAATTTGAAGCAGAACAAACCGGAAAACTGCTGTTTTAAAATCAGATCTTTGCATATGTAGAATAAACATGGCACAGCTACCGTCGGTAGTTTTACGATGACATTACATATTCTTTTGTTATCCATCATGCGTATTCCAGATTATATTTACTCCATGGAGAGCACTGGAGTTACGAAGCTAAAGAGGTCTCTGTTAGTATTTCAAATCTAGCGAAGCAGACATGCAATTTGCCCCATCTTCACCTTCCATAGTGTGTATACCGTGCAATATGTTTGGAGATCCCATGAAACAGATGGAATGCTAATCGGCTGCTTGATTGGTGAATAGGCCGTACCATTCGGTATTCCGGTCACAGAAACGGTTTTTTTTTTTTTTTTTTTTTTTTTTTGGGGGGGGGGGAAGGTAAAGTTCTTTTCGTTGTAGGAATAAATAGAAACAAATATATCGAACAGTGAAAAAAGAAAGTCGACATCGAAAATACCGTGGCGCCTCTCCCCAAATAAATCTATGTATGTATGTACATGCCAGAAAAGATTTTTATTTATCTCAGGTTTCTTGAACCCCAGAACAACCAATTCTCTGCCCTTCCCTTTTTTAAGTTGCCCTGTTGAAGACTACCACCATAAATCAGGGGGAGGTACGGAGTGGGGAGTGGATGGTCCTTGCTGGATGTCCGGGTAATGGCAATCCTTGCCCCCACATGTTTCATCTTCCTTTAAATGCCCCCGTTCGCACGACTCGCATCGATTCGAATGTTAAAGAAGGGGAAGAGGTAGCTCTAATGGTGTTCTTCCTCTTGGTGCTTTGGGGTCATAAATGCATATTCGTAACCGCAATAGATAGCAAAGGCAACAGAGGCTATCCCTAGTCCGGGAAATCCGTTCTTGAATCGGTTCCATCGCGAAAAGGGGCCTGTGTATCGCCATGCCTCACTGAGACAAAAGGGGAAAACGGGATGTTAGTTGCTGCTGATCATCCGCAATAGAGACGTGTCCGCGTTCCCGTATAGATCTAGTAGGAAATTCGACGAATTATTGAAGAATTGACAGTGGGAAAACAAATAGGAGCTTACTGTCGTGCCCAAGGATCCTTTTTGGCCCAGGAAGACCGGGGGTTCGCTGCCTCTTTGAAGGTCTTCATGTCGAAGCCGGTGGGGTTTGCAGGAGCCATGGTTGGGAATTGGTGAAGGGAGGGGACGAGTAGGATATCAAAGAAGAGGCAGACAGATAGTATCTGTTAACAAGTGGCAAAAACCAACTATGTTTTCTTTCTCAAGTGGTCCAATGCTCTCCTTCGTGGGAACTCATGAGCAGTGCGACTGAACGATGTTCGAAGGTTTAAGTTGATGACTGAAGAGAAACCGTGAGTGCTAACCCAACATGGTTAGCGTGAATATCATGTTGCTGAACAGCTACGTAACTTTGCCTTTTAAGTATAATTATCGATAACTCAGGGCCCCGCACAACTCCTCTACTACTGCTTCACTGCCTGGATAGATATATCTCTTAAGCTACGCTGTCTACAGCTTCGCTTCTCTCAAACCCCTCCCGCTTTCTCGTATCGCTGAGACAGCTGCTGCCAAAAGCCTTCCTGCCTCCGGCCTTAAAGACTTGCCAAAAGTCGGCCCAGGCAGCACCTTCATGCTTGTTCTACCTCGACTCCCCCCTCACCGCTTGACACTTCTAAATCACTTAACGCACTATGCCGCCGCCCGTCGGTAGATACGCGCCATCAGGACTCGCTGGCCAGTTTCCCCATCTTCCGCAGACCCATCTCCAACAACAGCAGCAGCAGCAGCAACAGCAACAGCAACAGCAACAGCAACATTCGCAGCAACACCACGCCACGCATGCTCAGACGCCAAATGCTGGCCTGCCTCCTCCTTCTTTAGGAGGCCATCCTGGCTTTGGTCCTGCGAACGCGAACTCAAACATTAATCCTTTCGCCTTACCTGGAGCTAATGGGATGGGTGTAGCGGGATTTCCTGGCCCTTCTACGGCTAGTATCCCCGATGGAGGTGGAACAGGGCTCGCGAGCCATGCGGCGCAGATGGGGTTTGTCAGAGGAGCTCAGATGCACCAACAACAGCAGCAGCAACAACAACAGCAGCAGCAGCAGCAGGCGCAACAGGCGCACCTCGGTCACGATAATCGTCTCTCAGTGGATGGAAAGGGTGCAGCCGTCAATTCAAGGATACGAGACGTTTGGAAACACAATTTGGCACAAGAGATGCAGGTCCTGAGGTCCTTGGTGGATAGATATCCCTATATCAGCATGGTGAGTGTTTCTTGTCCAGGCAGCTGTTTGACATAATCTTCACCGTTTTTCGCCGGAATTCAGTCGACCTAACTTGACAATTCTTTCATAAGGATACCGAATTCCCCGGTATCGTCGCGCGGCCGATGGGTAGCTTCACAACAAAAGCAGATTACCATTACCAAACGTTGCGTTGTAATGTCGACCTTTTGAAGATGATACAGTTGGGGATAACATTATTTTCGGAAGATGGTGAAGTCCCCCCCGCAAACCCGATTGATGGCAATGTCCAGTATGGGTCGAACGTCGTTCCAGCGCCATGCACGTGGCAATTCAACTTCCGTTTCTCTTTAGAAGGTGACATGTATGCGCAAGAGTCCACCAGCATGCTAGCCAAAGCGGGAATCGACTTTGCCATGCACGAGAAGAACGGCATTGATCCACACGATTTTGGCGCGCTTCTAATGACATCCGGATTGGTTCTTGTGGATGATGTACACTGGATTTCTTTCCATTCGGGTTATGACTTTGGGTATTTAATGAAGATTATGCTCTGCAAACCCTTACCCGACGGTGAACAAGAATTCCACAAACTCCTCAATATCTTCTTCCCATCCCTCTACGATATTAAGTACCTTATGAAGCACGCCGGTCGCAACCAATCCGTCAACGGTTCCCCTCTCACCCAAGCAGCAGCTCAAATCATTGCAAATCTTGGCCAAAAATCTGGCCTTCAAGACATCGCCGATGAACTAGGCGTAAAACGGGTTGGCATTGCACACCAAGCTGGATCAGACTCGCTAGTTACCGGCGAAATTTTCTGGAAAATGCGCCAGTTGGTGTTTAATGGTTCGATTGATCAGGGTAAATACTCAGGCCAGATCTGGGGACTGAATGGGCAGATAGCCGCTGTGCCTTTCCATGGCGCTAGTCAGTCCCACCAAACGCCAAACCTCAACGGAGCTACAATTTACTCCAATGCAGGCACACCAAGTACACCAAATACGGGCCACGCAGGGCTGACGAATGCTCAAACGCCTGCAGCTCAGACGCAGCAGATTAACGTTGGTACATTAACTCCTGGCGGGGGCGGAGGAGTGTTTGGTACTTTCCAGTTTGGCAAATCTTGACCAAGATGATAAAAGAGTGTTTCTTCCGTATCTTCCGTATATTCTAGGCAAGTTGCAAAAAGGGAAGGGTAACTTTTTTGACGTATGGGACAAAGTTCGGGAACAAGTTGTTCGTTTATTCCCCCATTCACATGGGTATGTGGTTACCACATCTTCTATATTGCGCGGCTATCGATACGTTGTCTACCTTTTTTTTCACTCTTGCTGTTCTATGCTTCTCAGATTTATTTTGATGTGTATATAGTGTGTTTGGCGTTCTAGCCGTCTTCTTTAGCTTTATATTTGGGGTTTACAATTTAGTGGATTTCACACTTTTCTTTATTGTTGTCATACCATTTGCCGTCTCGGATTGACTATCTCCGTGCCTGGTATACGATTCTTACTTTTTGGAGCAGATTTGACCTCCGGACACGATGCCGCACTAAACCTCATTTATAGGAGAAATTTTGGAAAGCATTTTCAAGCCTTGACATGCATGGCATGATACCTCTTACGAGATGGAGGTTGGATCCCTTTCTCCGGATCTGCCCGCCCCTCAGATGTTCCACAACAACCCTCCCCAACCATCCTAACCGAATTTCGGGCATCCAAGACAGCGTATCCCGGAGGAGTGACCCACTGGGATTGACGTCTTACATATGTGGACCTGGATTGAGATTCCCGAACCAACCAATCTAAGCTAAACGGAAAAAGGACAAATTATCCCGACCTCGAGAGGCTGCGGATTGCCAACTTCTGTTCAATCTTCTTTCGCATTTGCTTGCTTATCAGTGATCACGATAGCACAGCCACAATATTGGCGATTCTCTAAGCTATTGCCATTGTGCATTACTTGAGACGTGGCTTTTCTTAATCCTTAAGTTACGGTTTGTTTGTTTTTATATCTTGTTGATATTGCTAACTAATACTTGGTCAGTTAGTTAACTTCGCTAGGGATGTAGTTATATCACAGCAGGGAGTTGTCCAAGCTCCAGCTTCTTTTTAGTTGCCGTGAGGGGTCCATTTCAATTTTTAACCAGTAGGAAAAATCTTGCGACTGGTGGTCAACAGGCAATTACCAGCTTGCCCTCATTTACTCGACTGCACATAAACTCGTTTATTTTTCCCCTCACCGTCATTTCCAGCCCATAACTTATCTCTCTCAAGTATCACCTATTTACCGCCATTCCCTTTTTCTCTCCTCAACATAAGACTTCCTATATTTCTGTTCCAATCGTTCTTGAGCGTCTCAAGCAATTGGCCTACCAGGTCGATTCTACTTCCCCATCTCCGCACCCTTTTGAAAAGAAACCTTAAAAAGAAGAGTAAGATAAAACTTTCAGGAGAGTTTCCAGATGAAAAATAAACAGGTGCCGGCCATCCAAACATTATACATTCAAGCATCCATATCCGCCCAATCCCCCTTCTCTTCAACCTCTTCCCGCTGCCCTGCAAACCCCACACTCGGCCCTGCTGTATCAAAAACCACATACTGACTCTTGAACAACACATCCCCAAAACTCACGTCATAAATTACCGTCTAGATACTACCAAAACATATAAACGTGTCCCTCGCCGCCAGAGAAAGGTAGCAAGGTCGTGTGTTTTGGTGGAATAGTAGCAATATAATCATTTTCAACTATGAGAGAAAACAAAGGGATAGTTGCGTTGCACGGGAATATCCAACCATTCAGAACATCTGGGTTACCTGAGACTTTGTGGAACCGGGGATTTTGGAGTAGCAATTGTTAATGATTGGTTCCGGGAGGAGAGCCATGGTTGTGCCGGTCTCTGTAGGCGTAGGATACGTTATGTTAGTGTGCCTGGCTGTGATTGCAAAACAAATACAAAACTACATCCAGGGGGAAAGGGGAGGCTAATCATATTTACCAAGGGCGCCCGTATAGCGGTGCTGTTGCTGGTGGAGTTTCCAACCGCATATCCCGTTACGGTTATGGATCGAGGTGTAGATAATGTCCCCGTCGTATTCGCCATCGACAATGAAGCCGAAGTCAAATATTCCAGGTTTTATTTTCTTCAGAGCCACTGCAAATATGGGTTCTGGATGAGTAACTATCTTTCACATCATCAAATTAATTTTGCTCTGCTGCCTCTAAACAAGGGAGCTTCATAAAAATCTTTTATATTTAATATAGACCACATATCTCAAAATGGCCTCAGGGAAAATTCAACGACCGCAGAAAAGTCGGCATTTCCTCTTCTTCAGCAGAGTTGCATTCAAGTGCCAAATCCCTGTTCATGAAGGTAGCCTGATCTCATGAGCCGAGCCCAACTCCCGTAAAATTCCCAACATATTTTTCATTCTGCGTTGAATTCTTGTCAACCAGTCAGGTAGAGCACTTTGTCTATTCGTGGAGGGCGGAATATCAGTAGACTGCCACAGAGACGTGTATTCCTTCTCAGACACCACCAGACTCTTCCCTTTAAGCAGATTCTGGAGGTTCATGTCGGTTTTCAGGGACAGCGATAGCTACAATTGACGTTCATCTGGGCTGCTGAAAACCCTCATGCCCTCGTCTAACAAAGAGCAGGCAGGGAGAAAAGCTCAACATAGGAGCCGTAAGCCTTTCGAGTACAACCTAACCAAAATTTCTCTGTCAAATGCCATACTATTCACATGGAATGAAACGCCTTTGGAAGTTATTTAGACAATTTTTTCCCCCCCTCTTGTCGCTCGCCCATGCAGACTTTGATGTTATTCTAACCACGGCCTCAATATCGATTGAATTTCCAGTGTCGACTATTGGAAGATTGATGCCTTTATGAAGATAGGAAAGCAATGGGCTCTCTTATCGGGGCGACAGAGAAGCCGCAGTTGAAATTCCGAACTGCAGCTCCCCCTGCTGCTCACAAATGGACACGGCACTCCTAATAGAAGCTCTCATCGGCATGTGAATAATCGGTGTCATTGCTCTTGATCAATTCCTCATCCAAATCCCAAAACATTAAGGCGAATGAGGAATTTGGGGTGCAAGGGGCTACGTGCATCGGAGGGAAAGGTCGATGCCGCCTCCTGTTTTTCAGCAGCAGCTTCGAGTTGTTTGCTGCGTCTTCTTTGGCCAACAAACATGTTTTTACTGTATTCTTTCAGGGGATAAAAAGCCGCTCTCACATCGGACAGTTTTCCAGCATTCCTATATATCCAGCGCCCGCATTTTACAGCAGACACAACTGTCCCCTTCCTTCGTTCCTGCCGCCAGAAGCTCTAGCTTCTGCAGCGTCCTGCTTGTTCTTTTTCCTTTGAAAGTTTCCCCTGCTATCGAACTTATAGATCTTCCCCTGGCAGATGGCCATGGTCATCCAGATATAATAACGCGATCCATACATCGCTATACCACTGTGCTTGAATCCTTGGCTGAACTCTATACACACCGAAAAGGAGACATTTTTCTTGTTCAACACCCATCATGAAGACGGGAGAAACCTGCTACTGTGACTTGTGCGTCGAAACGGCTGCCACCCTCTGTAAGCCGTGGGTTCGTCTTGACGGAGGAGCATACACTGAAAACCAGATCAAGCAAAGAGGTAAATCTCTTCCGAAACCTCCAACAATATCATCTTTCCAAATGCCGATTCACTTATTGTCAAAGCAGAACAGTACAAAACCAGCAGCCGTTCGTCCCCCTCGAAAACGCGCGATACAAGGATATATTTCCTAGAATTCTGCAAAGCCTCCCTAATCCGCGACAAAAAGATTTCGGAAAACATCACGACTCCAAACTTGGTCGCATTCTGCAGGCAGGAAGACCATCTGATGCCCCTTGCATACCGATATTTGCGAAGTGTAGCAAAAGCGATAGAGTGGTATAACACCCCCGAAGAAGGGGAAGGTACCTCACAGCACTGGCACCTATTCGTGGCTCATGCACAAAACCTATGGCTTGTCCTCGAAAAGGAAATGCAAAGCTTGCCCCGGGCGGCATGTTCCGAGATTGAATACAACCAGAAGGTCTTGGGCATCGCAAACGAGTTTCACTTCAGAGACGAACACCTTGCAGAAACGCATCCTGACGGCTATGAGACGCATGGGCATGAAATGCTTAAGCCAAGTGAAGTGGTCTCCGGTTTAGGATTGCGAGATTTGCGACAAGACACTCCGAAGGAGGATCAGCTCGGGGGGCCGAAGGCGCAGCATCCTGAACAAGGGTAGGATAATTGTAAGCAAGGCTATATGGAATGGAGCCTGGGTCAATACGAATTCTTTGGAGAAGAGTTGGAAACGATCAAGCTCACACATATTGAGCGGCTAGCTCCAGGAGTTTTAACCTTAGTTTTGCAAAACGCGCATGTACGATTAAGTTGCACATCGTAAACCTTGGTAAGCGCTCGCTTAGATCACGTGAAGAATATATGGCCAGCTGTTGTTCGGCGAAGGTTAGAGAGAAGACACCAAACAAATTGCCCGTTGCAAAAACCATCCCGTCCGAAAAAAGTATTTTAAATCAAGGTCAGCAGCCAGTAACATCCCCAGAATATTTATTACCTTGCCAATTCCTCAAAATCCTCAGCCTAGCGAACGGCGCGTTCCCACTTTCCGACCAAAGCTAATTCCATACATAGAACATCTCCATTTCCCGAGCACCACATCACCGAACTCAGACGACTTCAAGAAGAAAAAAAAAAAAAAGAAAGAAAGAAAAATGGTATCCCCCGGTGCCGACACCTTCATCCAACACCCCCTCCATCTTGACTCAATCACAAAAGCCATCTCCGCCCCCTCCTCCACCTCCACGGCCCTCAGCAACGAGCTCGAATCCTTAAATCAGCTCCACCGTGCCCTCCTCAACCTCGACAGTCCTAATATTCCTCCACCCCTTAAACCCGTAAACCCCAAACGCAGCGCTCAAGTTGCCAAGCTGCGCGAGACCGCCAATACAGCCTTCCGCAAATCCTCGTACGGCGAAGCCGTAAAGCTCTACACGTATGCTATCGATATGGCCCTAGGACGTCCTGCGTGGGAACCCGTCGGACTCGTGCGCGAAGAGCTGGCGCCACTTTTCACGAATCGGGCGCAGGCGTATATGGCCCAGCAGCAGTGGGCGGAAGCGTATGTCGATGCGAAAGCGAGTGCTGAGATTTCAGCTACGAATAATACAAAAGCGTGGTGGAGGGGGGCTAAGTGCTTGACTGAAATGGGGAGGTGGGAGGAGGCGAGGCGGTGGCTTTTGAAGGGGTTGGAGGTGGAGGGTCCGACGAGCGATGGGGGAAGAGAGTTGAGGGGTCTCATGGCGGATGTTGAGAGGGGGTTGGAGAGGGAGAAGACTTCGAGGGGGTAGGGTTTAATTTGTTTGATGTCTATCCTTCTTCTTCTTCTTCTTCTTCTTCTTCTTTTTGTTTTCATTTTGTATGGTTCCTTTGCCTGCTACCTACATGATGGACCATGGCTCCTCTATGTTTACTCTGGAGATTTTGATCATAATATCTTCTGTTTTATATACCTTTCCCCGTGTCTTTAATGGCGTTTTGAGCATATATCCTCGATGTCTTTGCCTGCATCAGCTCCTTTGTTTTAAATGAAGTAAATACCGTCGTTTCTTTACCTAGGTTTTATCCAAATCTAAATTAATTTCAAGTATTGGCTTGTGGGTTTCATGTCTTCCTTTGAAAGTACCCTTCTAAAAAATAGAGAAATCCTTTCCTTTTTTAAAAAAGTTAACTTTGACGTTATATTACCACAGTGACTGGATTTAGGCCCATCTAATCACATCCCATATGGTGTAGTGGCTAACATCAGCGTCTCTCACACGCTAGCCGGGGGTTCGATTCCCCCTATGGGAGAAAACAAAAACTAGTTTTTTTTAAGCTTCCAACACGTCTTCCTCTTTATAGAACTCGCCCCTTTTTGTTCACAGGCATTTTTCTAAACTGAACCCCTCTGGACTCCTTATATGGTTAGAGAAGATGTGTGGCAAGAGATGTGCTGCACCAACCAACTACTGGGAAGGCATCATCACGTGTACAGCATATATAACTACTGTTATGTGTGTTGTGTGTACTGTACATTAATTTTAGCGGAGTCGTCCTCCATACCCTCCCTAATTTCCATTACACTCATCTAAAGCGATAGGACCTGCATAATAGGCCAGAAAAGACGGCATTGTGAAAAATCAACATATGCAATGTTTCTCCCAGTAATAATAAATTACTGGTTTGGAGTATGACAACACAAACACTGCAGAGACAACAGGACAGAGAACATGACTCGCGTCTGAAATTCACTCTCCAAATTCTCCCTAACACTTCTTTACCTCGTCAATAATACACACTGAATACCATATACATAGGCAGGACGAACACAAGTCCCACGAAAATAAAAGTGACAAAACGCTGTTAACAAAGGAAGATGGAATGGGAAGACAGAGCGCATGCAAAGCTTGGAAAATGCTGGAAATCAAAACGGGAAAGATGCGAGACGTGCTGGGGAATGAATGTATATCGTGTAAATGTTTACAGCTATTGCTACCACTTCCGGCTAGAATGAAAACAGTAACTCAATAGAAAAAAGGGAATAGATGGAAAATCGGAAGGGCAGTAAAGGAGATTTTTAATGTTCTTAAGCAAAGGCGGGAACGATGGAGACATCATCCAAAAAAAAAAAAGAGAAAAGGGGCTGTTCGTGTCAATATCTCATGCTAATGATAAGCAAATGAGACGAACTTTCAAAAAGAAAATGGAAGTCGAGACAGCTCGTGATGACTGGGAATGGTAATGATGACAAGAAAAGCCAGAAGGTGCAAGAAAATACAACATGGAAAACGAGGGTAGGGTAAGTAGGAAACAAATACGATCTTTTTAAATCAAAGAGATCGCAACGACTGGTGTTTTGGTTTTGTCTTTTCTCTTTTTCGCGGTCTGTTATACAGATTCATATCAACGGTGTTCGAAAATTCGACTTGACCGGATTTACAGGTAACCTTTCAGGAGATATTTGTTGGTCTATTCATGCTCGTGCTTCCGCTTCATAACAATATGATTGAGCATATCGAGTCGCTGCTGTGTCACTCGGATAGCATCCTCCATCTCCCGCTCCGTCATCCTTTCATCCCTCAGACGGCGCTCAAGCTCTTTTTCGCTCAAAAGTTGTTGCTTGTGTCGCTGTCTCTCAGTTTTCGAATTGTCCGAGTTATCAGATTTTTCCAATGGCACTTGTTCTCTGGCAGGGTACGCTAAACCATCCATACCAACTCTTTCCTCCAGCCAGTTCCACAGTTCGTTTTCCCCTCGTTGCCAAAGTTCCTCATATGCAACTATTCGCTCCGGGGTGGAAAGTAACGGAGAGCGAGCCCCCGACGGCGTATGGCGAGATGGCGGCGGCGTACGGAACCATAACAGAAGAAATAAGATGACGATGACGCCAGCAGCAACATTCCCGCTCCAAAATGGTTTAAATACGCCCACAAATGGGCCAAGCGGTCTTCGTAAGGGTTCAAAAATTCCCCAACTTTCAGTCTGCCGCTTGCTTGCTTCCATTTCTGCTTGTTCTCTTGTTGCTACATCGAGTTCTGCAGCGCCTTGCCCCTTTCGTTTCCCTTTGGCTCCCTTGCCAGCGCCCTTAGGAAGGGTTGCAATGCGCGACCGAGGTGCCACACCCGCCCTAAGCGCCTTGACCAGGTCGTTTCCAAAGGAGACCTGGCCGTCATTTGCGCCCTTTTCGATAGGACCTATGAGCCTGTAAGTTATCATGAATGGATGCTGTACAACCCGGGAAGAGGGAGACGAACCTTTAAGCCAACTCTTGCCGGTCCACTCTATGGCGCAAGTCATATAGAACCTGGTAGAATTATTCTCAGCCCAGGTAAGCAGGTATTTTGTTTTCACACAGAAAATATTCCCACTTGGCACATCGGGAGTTTGCGTCGTTAGAGTGACCAAAACAGCCTTTTCCAGGTCCAAAATGTCTAAATATTCCGTGCTAGTGCATCTCGTTTGTTTCGGTCCAATAGGTGCGTTTAGTGGCTTTGTATATGAATAAGATCTGGTTTTGTTGTCCATACCAATTCCCTTCTTATCGTCTTCAAATTGTAAATCCGTTACCTTCTGGTAATCGAGAAGGAACTTTGTCATGAAGGCACCGGATGCAGGACCAAAAACTAGAGTATAGACAAGACCCAGGGGAGCTGGTATTATTTCATCTTTGATCAATTTATCATAACGGCCGGAGGGATCAGTAAATTCGGTAGGGGCATGAGTGGTTAGACCAGGAAACTGTGGGAGAGAAGATACGGACGCAGAAGCGCCCTTCTCCATTGGTTTAGATTCTGCTTTAGAGGTAGTTAGAGGCACTGATGAAGGCCCGGCTAGTGGGAGTGTGGATGTCTTGCGACTGATCCGTTTTATAGACTCCGATTTTTCGCTGCTAGCAACGCTTCCGTCAACAGCGTCCATAAAATGTGTGCCTTCGTCTTCCTCATCTTCATCGTATATCTCATCCTCTCCTTCTGAAATCACATCGCTCCCGGCATCACTTTCATTGGCTTTTACAGTTTTATCACCTGTGCCCTGTTCTATTCGAGTACCATTAACTGAACTCGTCAGAGTGGGATGATTGATCTTCCAGATATTAACCATCAAATCATATGTAGCGTCTCGGCTAAGCAGACTCCGGAATGTGTGTCGTGCGTGCAGGGTTTGAATTGCAATTGCGTTCGGGAAAACCATAGCAGTAGATTCTTTTTCAATTGCTATAATTTCATCGAAACTGATTACCAGCGTTGTCACCCAGCCGAGGATATTGCTTGAAAAGCAAATATGACCTTCGGAAATGTATATACGGCCAGCCAAGATAATTTCTCGTTGAAGAGCACAGCTATAATCTTCAATGAGATAGTCATCTTCCGGAACGCTTCTAAACAACTGGTGGAAGTCACGGTTTCGCTTCTTGCTTGCCACGGCGAAGCCCGTCAATCGCGGAACACTTGAATTGGCACCAGGAAGACCCAAACCAAGCCCTGCCGGTCCAAGAACACCGATTGTTGCACCAGACGATCCCCGATGCCTTCGTGTAAGGCGGCTACGTACACTTTCGCTGCGTTTGAGACTAGAACCAGTTTCTCCTTCAAAGACACTGCCACCTGGCGGGGTCTGTTCGCCAGTACTGTCCTTTCCGAGACCATTTAAAGAAGCACTGAGACGTGAATCCATGCTGGCTTGTTCGGGGGCAGGCTGGGAACCTGATGCCCCATCCGCTGGCTTTTCATATGCCATGGAAACTGCGCGAGCGGCACGCATATCTTCTATCCTTGAAGACAACTCATCTCTTTGGGACGCGGTTCCTCCTCGAGGACGATCGGTAGCGCCGGTCTGCGTAAATACAACACCATCTTTTGTGGTAATCGTTCTGCCTTCTGATGCGTCAATCCCAAGATGACTGAAGCTTAATTCACCCATTCCGAGAGTTTCCACCGCAAGCTCCTTTTTCTCCTCCTCTTTCTCAATTTCAGCTCTGGAGGAATCTGCAGGTGGTTCCGTTGCGAGACCGACAGTGTTGGGATTTTCTGATTCAGTGGGTTCTGAAGGAGCATTGCGCGTCTGATTATTCACAAGGCTTGAGGCAGCATTCTGAGCTGCAGAAAACATTGTCGAAAAAAACCCCGACACGGTCTTGGATTCCTCCACAGCAGGCGTCAATGGCGCTGTCAAGGAATTGGAAAGTTTGCTAGGGCTGTGCGCAGCTGCTGCGGAACGAACACGTCGATGGGATATCATATTCCCCGACGGGCTAACAACAACATCGTTAGGTAGGTTGACGGGTTTTCCAGCAGTATCACTGCCTTCCCGAACATTTGCAGACGGAAGCACCGGGCTTCGTGAACGTAAATCAGTTGGAGTCGGTGGAGTCACCGTTGTCAAAGGCTGGAGTATGGAGGGTGCGGGAGAGCTCCTGAGTGCCGTGGCCAGAGGTGGTGGTTTATTGGAGGAAGTATTGGATACCACTACATGTTGAGGTAAGGGGGATGGCAATGGAGGTACTTCATCTGGGGGTTTTGGAGATTTTTTCGCGGAGATACTTGACCGCCTTGACCTAGATCCAAAAAAGTTTCTTCCACTCTTTGTGCCGGGTAATTTTTCAACTTCAGGGTCGGGACTTGGACTTCGACTGTTTTTCGAGGGGACGGGGTTGAAAGCCTCTTTCAGTTTCCGATCCTTCTTGTCTGCAGTAGCTGACCGAGAGAAACTCCTCAAATCACCTATGGTAGTAACACGAATCATGTGTCGACTGGCATCTGAAGCTGCCTCAGACAGTTCACTGTGAGCGGACGCCCGTTCCGCCGCATCGGAGAGATGATGAGTGGTTATAGGCAACGACATCGATTGTCGACGTGAATCCTGGGAAGCGCATAACTCCAGAGATGAATACCTAGTTAAGCCAAGGCAAGTTAGTCCATTGTGTAGACCTATCATGGTTGGAAGATGACAACGAGACGCACCAAAAGAAACTGAAGATTCCTTCTAGAACAGACTCACATTCTAGATTTTGAGTTGCTCATTTCATCGCCTTCTGTATTATCTACAGTTGAGCTTCTGCGATATCCATTGGCAGGTAAAGGTGGAACATCTCCAGATTCGTTGGAGTTAAGATGTAGCTCCGTTCCACTCGTATTGTCACGGGACATTGAAGCATCTGCATCCATCTTCTTCTTGCGTCGTCGACGTGCCCCTGGCATCAACTTAGCAATGCCACTGGGTGAGCCATCGTAGCTACCTCCTCCACTCGTTGAAGGGCGTATCTTTTCAGGGTTGGACTCGATTGATGGGGCAGCACTTCGACTGGAGGTGGAGCCATCGAATTCGCTGAGAATGGTCTTGCTGCGATTTGGCCTGGTGAAAACCCTCTTGAGCCCATTGGAAGAAGAGGAGATTGGGCTTTCATTCGTAGCACCGTCCATCGACGAAGGTCGACCGTGAACTCGCAAAGTGGAGTTCCTCGATGGTCAAACAAAATCAGTATAGTTTCAGTTGCTTCTCCCTGAACGTGTACGGTTTGAAGGGAGAGAAGTTGTTCAAGAAAAAGAATTGCTATTCCCGGCCCATAGGATAGGGGAATAGAGCCCGCAGAGAGCGGAGGACATGAGGAGCACGAGCTGATCAACGCTTGAACTGGCTGGGGGAAAGGGGGGAGAATCGGGAGCGATGGGGCGGGCAGCTCGAGTGTTGGGAAGAACAGGGGATGTCTCTAAGGGAAACAAAGAAACAGTGGAAGCATCATTGTCCGCAAGACATTTTGCAGAACAGTGGTTTTGGCGTCGAAAATTCGTCTCACGGAAGAGGCTGAGCAAGGAGTGTCCCAGATCAAGGATGTTTGGAAATAGAGTACGCCACGTATCGAATACGATGGGTACACTTCGGTACGGCTCCAATACGCCCACGCCAGTGGCTGTGTGGGTCAACCCTGCCGCTTATCAATCAAGTGAGTGGATAACTAACTAACTAGTTAGTTAACTAACTTAGTTTAACTTAACGTGGTTAGTTATCTATTAACTAGTTAACTAGTTAGTTTATCACCTTAGTAATCACATCACATTCCCAACCCCACTCAAATCTAACGAATTGAGGAATTAAGCAACAACCAAACTGTAAATTTCTCATATAATTTATATAGATCTATACCTTAGGTCTGTTGGCAGGTTCTAGCAGTATGATCAACTATATTTCACTTGCTGCAGTGTGGTGGAGCTCGCTTTCTAGACAGCTGGTTCGAATCCTCTACCCCACTTGTTACAGTTTGAGCAATTGCTTGAGCCCTAGCCATTCCTTCTTTAACTGTTAAAGCTCCTTCTTACACCTTTTCTTCTCAACTGCAGCTCTTAGCTCCTTATTTTCCTTTGCTAAGATAGCAGCACTATGCATGGCCAGCTGGCATCCCTTAGCCAGTTCAGATGACTCCCTCGATACCCATTCTCAATTTCCTGGCTGCAAAAGCACTGGCCTGCCATGTTTCTCAGACTCAGTCATCATCTTGACTGTTGATATAGCTCTTATTTCAAAGTCAGTCTCATCAAAGTTGTAGATATTCCCATTTACAATGTCATATCTCTCTATAGTATCCTTCACCTATTAAAATCACTCTCATACAATCTCAGGATCTTCACATAAGGCCTGCTCATAGCTGTATTTTCATGAGAATCTCGTCTTTAGATTCTCATGACATTTAATAAATCTATTAACCCAGCATTCACCCACAGTAGCTGTAATCTGGGTAGAGAGTAGTAAATCTGCCATATTTCATTCATTCTCAACAGAGAAAGGCTGACCTCTCTTATCCATGGAGATTATCCACTGAACTAGAGATTCTTCTTCTGTAGATATTAACTTTCTATTTTAGAAAGTTGAGCATTTGAGCGCATTTTGACTTTGGTGATTTGATTGTGTTAAGGTAAAGTTAGAGACATTATATATCTTAGCAGCGGATCTAATAACTGGGGTTTTTTTATGTTTTGTTTTGTTTTGTTTTATAGCCTTGAATAGCTAAGGAAAGCCTTCCTTCCAAATTAGAAGCTTGATCTTTTGATTTTGTGGGCATTTTAAATGATTTGATGAAAGTGAATAGATTTAGGTGGGGGGGGGGGGGGGGATTTAAGAAGGTGAAGTGATTACGCAGGTGATGAACTACGTTATGACGACAAGGGCGTATTTTACCGCCATATAAAATTTAGGGGTATTGGAAATACGAATACAATTTCAGGATCTGGCTGCTTGACTGTCTAGGCTTTGACGTCCTTCTCGGCCTCCGGGTTTATGTCGCTCCGACGGCCTATTTTTAATTTAAATACATCAGTTGAAAGTCATGATTCGCCTCTGTTCTCCATACATCCTAGAGACCCTGCTAGTCATTTGTGTTTCACAAGGTCTGTCAGGTTCACTGGGACTGACGTGCTCAGAGGGACGGCAATTGAGCCATTCTATGAGTTTGAAACAGGATGTTCTGCAAGAGATTGCAAAATAACCAACTCCCTGTATCACTTTGTATCTTCAACAATCTTGGCGCTATGAAAGTGCACTTTGAATAGCAATCGACATAAGTTAACTATCAATATCCAAATAATATATTTTTGATGCTGATCCAGATCGCAATGGACAACCTTTCAAGGCTGCTGCAGAGACCCCGACTGATTGACTAAACAAATCTGATAACAAAGTTAGTTAACTAGTAACGTAATTCCCAAGCATGTGGCCCCACCAAATGCGAATTCCTTTTCTACTCTCTAGTTAGGCCACTTCAACCTGCAAGAATGCCACCAGATCACAATAAAAATACAAGAAACTCTATAGAAATAGAGTAATGAATTGAACGTGCAATTTCCACTATTAAAAGCAAGATATAACCTCTGTCCATGAAACTGCTCGCGTATTTGATATTTCATGTACTACTCTTCATCGCTGACCCCAAGATAAGCCAGCTAAAGCCCCTCTACACGCGAATTCAATTAAATTAACCCAGGCTGAAGAGGATAGGATTGTTCAATGAGTGTTGAATCTAGCTAAACAAAGGTTACCCCCTCAGCCACCATCTGTTGAGAATATGGCTAATTATATTCTTATCTCCCATTCTCAATCTTCAACTCCCACCTGAGTGGGAATGAACTAAGCGTCAAATCTAATCAAATGTTGTCCAGAGCCTTAATGCTGTTATTCCCAACATTACAATTATGACTGAGCTAAATGTGAGGATATTAGAGTTATTCAGAGATAATTCAAGACTTTGAGAGATATTATTGCTAAGTATGAGATTTAGACTGAAGATATATATAACTTTAATGAGACTGGCTTTTCAATAAGATTATGTATCATCATCAAGATTATTACTAATGCTGAGTACCAGACAAGCTTCTACAATCTGAAAATTAAAAATAAGTTCATTATGATTGAGACAGTCAATATATCATAGTGAATTTTAATTCTGTATATTATTCTTAAATGAAAGGCTGTTCAAAAAAAATAATTTGATGAGCTTTTAAAGAATTGAAGAATTTATATTAATTCTAAAGACTGAATTATAGATAAAATAAAAATTAAATAACTCATTAAGCTATTTATCTTCTCAGTAAATTTATTATAAATTGACTGTTTTATTTTTCATACTTCAAATAAGTTCAGCAGTTATTTCATCTTAAAATTTGATTATATTTGAAAAAAGAATAGAATTATTCCTCTCTATATATCAGTATAATTATATTATCTTTTGTAATCTATAGAAATAAATATTTTCGCAGTTTTAAAATTAATTTATGAAAGTTTAATGAAATAATACATATAACTTAAACTTAATATTGTTAAAAAGAATGATTTTTTAAATATCTATTCTACAGATTATATGAAAGCCTTTAAGACTGATAATATTTAAAATGAGTTTAAAGTCACTAATATAATATTATTTGGATTTGATTAAATTAATCAACAGTTAAATTCTCAATTCTGAACTTTTGTTCACTTAATCAACTGATTTAATATCTTAGAATTATTATAAACTTTATAAATATTTAATAATTCTTATCAGCTAACTAATTATATAGTTAAGCAAGTAAATAAAAATTAAAATCTTATTAAATAGAATATTAAAAAACTCTCTTAAAGTCTAGTAGAAGAACTTGATCAAATTAATAAAATTTATAAATATGAAATAATCAATATCACTATTTTAAAAAAGTAATATCAAAATATACTTACTATGAAGAAAATAGAAAAATAAAAATATATAAAATCTAATTATTTAATTTAATATAAAGAGAGTTTAATTAAATAAAAGACTGCTAAGATCATTGTTCTATATATTAAATTTATTTAATAGTCAATCATTTAATCTTTAAAAATCTTTGAGTTTATGTTATCTGTATAAGTATTATCACAATGTAGTAATTGTAATATTTTTAAATATAAAAATATATACTATATAAAGGTCTATGCTCTAAATCTCATGATACTCAGGCTCTGCCTTCATACAGTCGAAGCTGCGCTATCAGAGCGGCGCTATCAAGCAGCGCCTCCACCACCGAGGTCTTCGTACGATACTTCCACCCTATTCGTATACTACCGAGGCAATGTTTCAATCATCCTCGTGTAAAGCCCCTTCTTACCAAAGCCTGCCCTATATAAAAAAACCTGATTTCTTTATAATCTATCTTCCTTTTCCCTCCTTAACGATTTCTTTTTGTTTTCATACGTGTTAGTTATCAACTGTTCTCAGCGACTAGCCCATTAACATACTATTTAAATTTATAATAAATTAATATAAATTAATTAGTTGTTTTCAAATATCTATAAATATTTTAAATTGAAATCTAGTTAATTGAAAAGTATAAAATTTGTTAAGTTATTGACTTGAATAAGCTACTTACTTGAGAATTACATTAACCAGTTAATATAATTTTTTTACTAAACGAGCTATTTAACTGAGTAAGTTATAAAATTTAAAATATTTTTTTCAATTTTTAAATAACATTTCTATACTTAGTTCAATCTAATAACAAAGCTTTAAAAGTGAATTTATATATAAACTTTAATAAATTAATTTAGAATAAAGAGAATAAAATTATTCAATAAATTCTATAAATTAATTAAATGAAAATTATCTTTGAAAGAGGCTACAGATACTATTTTAATAAAATCTAATAAAATAACTTTATTTCTAAATATTATTGAATTATATTACTTTTAATCTATTTGAAAAAAATTCTAAAAAAAGATAATTAGTTTTATTTTTTTTATTTTATTTTATTTTATTTTATTTTATTTTTTTTAGCTACTACTAATTAAATAACAATCAAATAGAAAGTAGAAAATAAAAATCAGTTATAAATATAGTTATATCAATGATTTATGATATTTTAAATAATTAAAAATAATAATTTAATTTATACTATTATTTTTACTAATATAAAACATGCTTTTGATATGTTTCAAAAAATATAATAATCTCAATTTTATGAAATCTGAAGTTATCAAAGTCTCTGACAAAATGAATTATCTGTTTACTGATGAAAAAAGCATATAGCTTTTATTTGATGTATATATTAAAATAGAAAAATACATAAAAAATAAAAGTTTTTTAAAAATTTTCAATACATTTACCTTATTTGCTATATATATATTTAATCTGTTCATGTATAAGAATATATATATAATAAGAACTTTCTAACTATGTTGGTGATATTATATCTTATTATCAACTCTAAATCTATTTAAAAAATTGTGAAAATTGAGAAAAAGCTGCGTATGAAATCTTTGAATGAGAAAATAAAATTTTAAATCAATTTAATATGAATAAAATTGAATTAATTTATCTTTATTCTACAAAAATTAAAGAAAACAGAATCACTACTCTTCAAGATAAAGTTATACAATTTAAAAGCTCAGTGAGATAACTAGAGGTTTGATTAAATTCAAAGCTTAAATTTAAAGTTCACATTCAAAAAAAGATTAGCTCAGGCTGAAAGAGCTTTAAATAATATAGCTACTCTCAAATACTGAAAGAGAACTGTCTTTTCAAGCTAAAAAACAACTATATGCAGCTTCTAACACTTCAGTTTTTGATTTTACTGTTGAGATCTAATTGAAATATTAAAAAAACTATATGAACTATTCTTGAAAAATTTGAATGCAGCTTTAAGAATGCTGCTGAGTATATTTTCGAACATCTTTCATTAGAGCAATGAAAATAAAGATCTCAATTTCATCATCAGATATTGTGACGGCGTAGAACGGGCTCCGTCCAGACTTCTCAACAGCGTAAGGCCAATGGGCCGAGGTAATCGGTAATCGCAACTGCCTAGCAACGGCGCTAAGAGAAGGGGCAACTGCGTTGAGGAAAGGACTATATAAACAGAGCCTTCCCTGACCCCGTCTATTAGGAACCATCTTAGTATTTTCGTCGAAGTAGCTTACCTAGTTGGCAATCGAACACCTGTTTCACCTGCGCCTAGATTGAAGCCGTGACATAATACTAAGATCAATTACTTTTCTTGCCCTTTTTAAAGCAGGTTTTTAGGTGTAAAACCTCTGAGAATCTTTATTTACTTTTGTTTTGAAATCCCTGAGAAGACTACCAAGATGTCGGAAGCTGTTAGAGGATCTGACAGTCCATGGAGATCAGACTGGGATATGATGACCCTGACAGGAAGGAATATGGGACCGAGGGGGCTCATATCAAAGGAAACGTTTTTTGAGGCAATCAAGGAGGACCGGGAGCGGGTGTATCGAGAGATTGCCAATATTATGGACGAAGCACGAGGTACCCTGGGCAGGGTTAGGAACGAGCGAGATGAGAAGCAAAAGCAAGTGGATGAGCTTGACCAGCAGGTGGATAGCTTGATAGAGGAACGGAACGCCTTACAGCTGGCTGTGAACTCCTTGGCCTTGCAAGCCAGACCAGCAGAGGCACAGAAAGCGCAACGATCCGCAAAGCTTGGTGATCCTAAGCATCTTACAGATGGAAAGGAACCGATATTTGAGAGCTGGCTCTCACGAATGAGACGCAAACTGGCTGTGAATGCTGATCACTTTCCTACCGAAGAAAGTCGCATTGCATATGTTGAGAATCGAACTGAAGGCGAGGCCGCGAGACACTTGGCTCCAAAAATGAGAGAAGATCACCCTGAGAAGTTTGAGACTGCAGAGGAAGTATTCGAATACCTGCAGGGAATCTACGAGGACGTCAACAAACTCGAGAACGCAAAGGTTGAATACCGACGTCTGGTAATGAGAAATGGGTATGAACCTCGAACGTCCTTTGATTGGAAACCACTACTGGAGACGCTCCCCAGAGTGGAGAAGCTCAAACGAGAAGATGCCCGGCAACACGTCATTCAAATGGAGGAAATTTGGAAGCTGGCAGTTGACAATGTGAAGAGGGCGCAAGGGATCGAATCACAAGCCAACAAACACCGTCGTGAGCCAAACTTCGGGGTAGGAGATAAGGTCTTTCTATCACTCAAGGACTATACAATACAACGCCCCAGCAGGAAGCTCGCGGAGCAAAATGAAGGCCCCTTTGAAATTATTGAGAAGGTTGGCAACAGCTACAGATTAAGATTACCTAATAGCATGAAGATCCACCCAATATCCTCTCCTGACAAGCTGAGGAAAGATGCGAATGATCCCTTACCAGGGCAACAGAATGAGACACCGGAAACAGTTAAGATACAGGGTGAAAATGAATGGGAGGTTGAGGATGTTCTAGCGAGCCGCATCTCCCGTGGAAAGCTTCAATACCGGGTAAAGCGGCTAGGATTTGATGATGATTCAACATGGTATCCAGCACCAAACCTGAAAGGATCACCGCATCTAATCTGAGAGTTCCATGCAGCGAATCCGTCAAAACCAGGACCACCAAAGCGCCTAAGTGAGTGGCTAGAGGCTTGGGAGAAGGACAACTTCCCTGACGAGGCAGGTGATGATCTACCGACATGAGGGCATGCCTGAGCTTCAAAAGGGGATAATGTGATGACGCTGGCTACGGCGCTATGACGGCGTATGGCTACTGGCAACGGAAACTGGCATTGACCGAAAAGGATAGTAGCAACGGCCATGTCCCTAGCAACTACCCCGTAAACAAATACCCCACAGAAACTGCCTAGCAACGGCATAGCAACCGCTAGTGGAAAGGGATATATAAACAGAGGCTTCCCCAGGCCCCTGTTTCATAGAGCATCTTAGTATTTCGTTGAAATAGCTTACCTAGCTGGTAATCAAACATCTGTTTATCTGCGCCTAAATTGAAGCCATAACAATTAAAGATCAATTATTAAGTTTAAATGTGAAAAATATAAATCACATAAGCTTTATTCTTGAAGAAAGAAACTAAATCATTAACATATATTTCTATCAGTGAACTCTTTAAGAAAGAGAAAAAAAAATATACATATTTTAAAAGCCATAAAATTTTAATAAAAAAAATTATCTATTATTATTATTATTATTATTATTATTATTATTATTATTATTATTATTATTATTATTATTATTATTATTATTATTATTTTTATTGATGTATATAGTCAATATCTCTGAGATTTATTTACTTATAAAATTTGATTATCTTGAAAAATTGATATATATATATTCTCAAAGTATGAGCTATTGTAAAGGGTTAAGCTCTAAGAACTAGAGGCTAGTCCTCCTATATAACAAGGACAAATTGCTTGAAAAGGGAAGAAAAGAATGAGGTGAGAACATGAGCTTAAGCAAGCTCATGTAGCATGATCATGTGCACACATGCAAACAATAACTAGGCTAAGTCAGTCAGTCAGAGTGAATCTATAGGTACAGTCTCTTATAATACCTCTCTTCTCCCTCTTTATTGCAGGTCTTTATGACTATTTAAAGCCCTCTTTACATCTAATTTTGCCTGCTGAGAGGCCTTTTAAGTGTCCAAAGCCTTCACTTCTTGTAGAAAACTCATGTCATTTCATATAAGCTCAGCCCAACTTACTCATTTAACAAGATATTGCTTTTTTCTCTGATAGATTTGTTCATCTCAAATTTCCTCAATCTCAAATTTAGGTTTTTCTGAGATCTCTATAGTAGATGACTGTCAGTCAGTTTGTCTCTGACTAGACAGAAAATCTATCACTGCAGCATGTAGAAGCTTTACATTAAAGATATTGTGAATGTCAGATGAGATATTCAGTTGATAAATATGAAATTCTATCTTTTCTAGCACAGTATATTGATTATATTTCATATTCAGCTTCTTGCACAGATGATTAGTTCTCATGTTCTCTAAGCTCAATCAGATCTTATTTCTAGATTGAAAGCTTGAAGCTGAGTCTCTTCATCTATTCACATAGTTCTTTTGAGATTGCTGAGCATCTGTTATTTTTACTTGAGCTCACTTCAACACTTCATGAGTCTTTCTCATATAATCATCTGCAAACTTAATAGAATTATATGACATTTCAACAGGGGGTGTATCAGCTATATCAGTAAAAAAGACATGAAAAAGATATGTTAAAAAGAATGAGCTCATGTCTGTTGAGACAGCATCTCTATTATTGATGATCAGCTCTATCAGAGAGAGTCATTCACATCAGTCATTCTGTTGAAAGCTAATATACTTGTGTAGGTAGATTTTTAGAGTCTGATTCATTCACTCTGTAGCTCCATCAGTCTCTGAGTGATAGACTGTGAAGAGTCATCTCTTGATGTCTAATTTCTCACACATCTGAGTTCAAAATATGCTTGTAAAAGCTGATCCTCAATCTGACACTACTGCCTTAGAAATGCCATGTTGAGAGATGATGTTGTGAAGGAACACTCTAGTCACTGTCTTCACATCAGTTTTCTTAACTACTTTTAATATAACTCTCTTGATCAGTCTGTCTGTTATAATCATAATGTTTATGTATTCTTTAGAGCTTGGTAAGTTCACAATAAAGTTCATAGAAAGCTTCTGTCATATGTGTTCAGAAATGAGAAGAGGCTTAAGCAGTCCCTAACATCAATCTCTTCATGTGATGTTTGATCTGCAAAGATGGTAGTTTCTGATCATTCTTCTCACATCAGCAGCATAGTCTAACCAGTAAAACTCATATCTTAGAACTCCTGCCATTTGCTCTTACCTGGGATGGTCAGTAAGAGATGAGTCATGAGTCTTGTACAGTAATTTAATTCAAAGAGGTTCAAAGTCTGACACTCACTTATGACCTTGAAAGAGAAGCTTCTCATTCTCATTTAAAGAGCATTCAGAGACAGAGGTCTTAATGCTGAGTTCAAAAGAAAATCTGAATCTTCTCTTATGAAGACTCTGCTTCAGACACTGCAGAATCTTGTCATTTTTGTGAGTCTTATTTCACTGAGCTTGAAGAGACATCTCAGGTTTTATACTGACAGTAGCTACTCTTGATTCCATTCCAGGTGCCAGTACATTAAACTTAAGTAGTTGAGCTTGCCTCTGCTTGATCCTCTCATCATCAGTGCTCTATGGCATGTTCTGCTCTCTTTGTGTTAGAATGTCTGGTTCAGCATTCAACTTCTCTGACTGATAATCAATTCTGAAGTTGAATCAATAGAGAATATTCATTCAATATAGCTGTCTTTTATTTAGTCTGTATGTAGTCATGAAGTATTCTAGATTTTTATGATCTGTGAGAATCTTGAATTCCTTTACACTTTGTAGCTCAGCATTTCATTTCTTTAAACACTCAATTATTGCTAATAACTTCTTATCATGAATCTTGTAATTGCATTCTGCAGGTGAATGCTTGTGAGAGAAGAAGACACATGAGTGTAGAATGCTCTGCTCATTATATTGTAGCAGCACTTCTTCTGAGACATAACTTGAGAAGTCTGTTTCCAATATAGTCTCATGATCAGGATCAAATTGAAGCAGGATTAGAGTGAAGATAAACATTGATTTTAGATGCTTAAAAGCTTCCTCAGCCTTGCTCATCCACAAAAAAGAAACATTCTTGCATGTAAGAATCATTAGTGAGGTCACAATTTTTGAGAAATCTCTGATAAATTGTCTATAGAAATTGACAAAGTCTAAAAATCCTCATACACTCTTAAGAGTAGTAGGTATCACTCATTTCAAAACAGCTTTAATCTTCTCTAAATTTATTTGTATACCCTTGCCTGCTTCAATAATGAATTCAATATATTTTGTGCTGTTCATCTCAAACTCACTCTTTCTGATATTTGCCTGCAGGCCTGCTTACTGTAGATGCATAAGCATCTTTTGTACATACTCACAATGCTTTTGTAAGCTTCTTGAGGAAAATATCAAGATGTCATCTAAATAGACTGAGCAGAAGTCATTCAAATATCCATATAATGCTCAGTTGATATATTTTTGAAATGTGCTCAGAGCATTGGCCAAACCAAAGGGTGTAATCAGCTATTCAAATAGTCTGTATCTAATTCTAAAGACTATCATTCACTCATCACTTTCTGTGATTCAAATCTTGTAAAAAGCTGTAATAATATCCAGCTTAGTGAATCATTTAGCCTGTCCAATTCACTGTAAAATCTCATTGATTAATGATAGAGAATATCAATCCTTTCAAATAATTTTGTTAAAAGCTTAATAGTTCACACAGAATCTTAGCTCACTCTCAGACTTCTTTACAAATAGTACAGAGGCAGCTGTGGGAGAGTTGCTCACTTTAATAAAACTCTTATCTAGATAATCTATAAGAGTCTTTCACAAAGCCAGTAGTTTCTCTCAAAACATATTATATAGTGAGTCTCAATAGGGTTGTTCTACACTACCATCAGTCTTCTTAATCAGTTCAATCCCATGATCTCTACCTGGGCCATGAAGTGAAAGAAGGGTGTTGGTGGCTTCTTTATCAAATACATTCAAAAACTCATGATAATGTTCAGGCAACTTTTCTTTAGAGTCAATCTTTGATTTCACTTCTAGAGCCTTTTGAATGTCAGTCAAACTGATAGTGAAGATCTCAATGTTTTACTTCTTTTGAGTGCTTGCAAACTTAGAAAAGCTTATGACAGAGATGGAAATCATATCAGCTTTTGCATTTGAACTAGACTCTACCTCTATGCTACTCTTTTCAAATCTCACAATTCTTTGATGAGAGATCATAGTCACCTTTTACTGGGCCAGCCAGGGGTCACCTAGATACATATCATGATCATGTAACTCATTCATCATGTAGAGAAAGACCTGTTCAGTTATGTGATCATCTATATCAATTCAAATGCCAGTCACTATGCTTGTGGAGAGTCCCATAGAGTCTTCAAAGCTGGTCATTTTAACAGAGAGAATTTCAATGCACAAGAGCTTATGCTTGTTAACATAGAATTGAGAAATAAGATCATAGACATTACATTTACTGTCTATCATTGCTCTAGTTGAAAAGGCATTATCTACTAAAGCATCAATAGTGAAGGGTTTGAATATCATCTTAGATTTAAATCTTCTTCATTGCTTCTTTATAAGTTTTTTATTTCACTTCTTTCAGTGTCTTTTGATTGAAGCTACTCTTTTTCTGAATCCTCACTCATATCCACATCATCATCATTCAATACTGGCTTGGGAATCATCTTAGCTATTGTGAGAGTGACAAGATGTCTGAGAGATTTGAATAAGCAGCTCTTAATCATATAATCTTCAGCTTCACATCTCAGGCACAGACCTTGCTCTCTTCATTGATTAATCTCTGTCTGATTTATCAATTTGATGTAGTGAGTGCTTGAAGTCACAACATCAGAAGAGAGATTCATCAGATCATTAGTGGAAGCTTGAGACTGATTTCATCAATCAAGAACAGCATGATAAGATAGAGAGTGTGAATTAGATGTTGTATGATTCAAAGAAGATCTGCTCTCATGACATTTAAATCACTGCCTTAAAGTCTTAAGCTCAGAGAGTTGATGATCAACTAATCTAAGCTCCTTGCAGTAATTCTCATATAGAGATGATTCTCTTATGCTCACCATGTCTTCCCTCAGCTCCATGCTTAGAGTGGATTTCAGATATCTCTTTTTAATGTGATCATCTCATTCATGACCATCAGCTTCCAGCAGGAGTTGATTAAATTCAAGCAGAAAGTCAAAGAGAGCTCTTCTACCCTGTCATAGATTGTTAAGCTTTTGCATAGCCTTTTTCTGTCATGTAGAATCACTAAAGAGCATGTGTATCTGCTTCAGTAAGCTCTTTACTGTAAAGTTGATCTTGTTCTTATTATTCTTAACTCAGAGGTAAACTTGAGCTGCTGTCATTTCTTCCAGTCTTGAGTACACATATCAAGCACATTCCTCATTATTACCTAAAGCTTTTCCATTGACCTTAAGTTTTGATTGAAGCTTAAGCTCTCACTGAGGGTAGTGCTTTAGATTAGAATCATCATACTTCTTGCAATCTAGTAGCTTGGTCTTTGGTCTTCTGACTGCAATGAGTGGTTGTGAGTTCAATTGAGAGAGGATTGATGTTGAGGTGTTCAAAGCTTGTCATAGATTAGCTATTTTAACTTGCTGAGCTGCTATTAAGTCTCTGTTCTCATGCTGAACCTGTTCCTGCTGTTGGAGAAAGATCATTCATTGTTGTTCAAAGCTGCTAAGAGTGTCCCTGCTCATTGCTTTGTGTTGATCCATTTTTGTGTATTTGTTGTACAAGTCTGCTGCTTTATCTCATTCAGCTAGATATTTTCAATGTTGTTCATAATGCAGAATTTAAGACTCTTAATAGTCTATCATATGTGAGCACATTTACTGAGCTTTGTGATACAGGATTAAGACTCCCAGTGACCTATCAATGAAAGGAGTGAAGCAATTTGTAATGTAAAGGGTTAAGCTCTAAGAACTAGAGGCTAGTCCTCCTATATAACAAGGACAAATTGCTTGAGAAAGGGAAGAAAAGAATGAGATGAGAACACAAGCTTAAGCAAGCTCATGTAGCATGATCACGTGCGCACGTGCAAACAATGGCTAGGCTGAGTCAGCCAGCCAGAGCGAATCTAGGGGTTCAGCCCCTTATAGCTATATTCTTAAAATCTTGATAAAAAATATAAAATCTTCAATGATAAATTATTTGCAATTTATAATAAATAAGCATGTAAATAATAATCTTTTATTATCAAACTCTTCATTAATCTATATAAAACTCTACATTTATCTTCTTAATTTTTATTTTATTTTCTTTTCTTCTTCTAATGAATTTGTTTTTTTTATTTTATAAAAAAATGCTGAAGTCATATTCAGTAGCACATCTATTACACAATTCAAAAAATATTTACACTAGTATATAAACTTATCCTTAAAGAATATATTATTTAAAATATATAAATTTTTTTCAGACAATCAAATAGTAGTTAAAAATTTAAAATATAAGATTTAAAAAATAGTGAAAAAAATTTAAGCTAAAAGATAAAAATATTCAACTTAGTAAATAATAAAAAAACACACTTAGCAGTAAAAAGTGATATTAAAACTTAAAAGATAACATAATAAATTATTTTTAATCTTATATTAAAAGAAAGATAAAAGAATCTTATCTCAATAAATAAACTTAGCTTTGAGAAAAGAAAAAGAAAAATATTCAGTATGCAAGATATAAAATGAAAATAAAATAAAATAACAATCTTTTTTAATAAAGTATAAAAGGAAAACTATCTCTTATATAATATAATTAAAACTTGAATACGATTATTTTAATTTTATTTAAAAAGAGTTAAAAAGTTTCACAAACTCAAATAAATAAAATTTCTATGATTTAGTTGAAAATTCAAATCATATTTTAATAAACTATTTATTAAATAATTATGTTATAAAGAAACTAAAGAAAAATACTTTATCAGTCAGTTAAATATACTTTTTATCTTTAAAACTGAATTGAGAATGAAGGTTTTAATTGACTATGTAAAAATAATAAAAGCTGCCATTAAAGAATAAATTTTGAAATTAAATAAAATCTTTGCTTAATTTATACTATTAATAAAAATTAAAACTTAAAGATTATCTCATTCTAGATGTTTTTCTTTGTTATTATTACTTTTTTTATCATCAATTTATTAATATATATATAATTTTCTTTTGTTATTATTATCTTTTTTATTATAATTTTATTGTTAAAGATTATTGAGATCTTTTTTTAAAAAATTTTAATATTAATTTCTTCTTCTACTATACTATTTTCTTTTATTAATTGACTTTTATTTTTATCTATTTTTTTTTTTAATTTGATAAATTTTTAATAAATTAAATACATATAATTGAGATTCTTATGATATAACTTTTTAAATACTATATTATTCTGAGATAAAACTATAACTGCATATTCTAAACTGTGTATATACATTAAAAATATAAAATAATCAAAATTTAATATAATTAGATAGATATTATAATTATTAACTATATACATTTAAAATAATATTATTATTTAAATATTTTTTCTCATTTATATTAATAAAAATTATATTTTAAAATTAATTAAATATTATACTAGCTTTAATGCTGTTATTTTTACTATTATAATTATAGATAAAATAAATATAAAACTAATTTAATCTTTTAAAATAAGTTACTAGAAATTTTTAATACTTAGTTATATATAAATATAAAATAAAAAGATCTATAATTTAAATAAGACTAAATTTATAATAAAACTTTATTCAATTATTTTAAAGTAATTATTCCTTAAAAATACTATAATTCAATAAAGTTTTTTAAATTTTAAAATTTATAAATAATAATGATTAAAATAATTAATATATCAGAGTAAGTATTTTTTTTATTTTAAAAGATATAATGATTAAAATAACTATTTTAATATATTAATAGATATTAAATATCAGTTTTAATATTTAAATAATATAAAATATAAATTGAAAAATTTATTTAATCATCATCCATTTTAATAGTAATTTTATAATGAACTAATTATTATATATTTTTTACTACATAGTCATAACAGTTATCTTATATCTATACTTAATTAAATCTGCAGTAGGAATGAAAAATTTTCTTTTTATTTCTTGATATATTTATTTTAATATTTATAATTCTAGATATAGTATTTTCACAGTTATAATATTAGCTTATAGTAAATATGATTTGAGTTTAATGAATACTCTTTGCTTCACACTTCATATAGAGATCATTAAATTTGAGGATATTTAAACCAGCATTTTAACTGACTGTTAATATCGTTCTGCTCCCGGCCGCTGGTTTGGGCCTGTTTCCACGCCAATTTCGGTCGCGCCAGCGCAACGCACTCCGCTCCAACCACCAGCGACTTCACCCGGGCCTGTTCGCTCTCAAACTACCCACTCCCCTTCCCCTCTGCTTGCTTCCATGGCCACGGTTTTTGTATGCCCATCCAGGCCCACCAGAAACCAACCCCCTCGACCTTCGGCCTTCTTTTCCGGTCTCGCTCTACTCCTGTCTCCAACTCCAGATCAAATGGAAGTTGGTTGGGCGGGCTCGCCGCATATAGACGAGAAGTAACTAATGATTGCATTTCGCCCTATTAAGTAGATCGTTAAACAATTCAGCCAAACCGATTCTCGAGGCATTGCGCTCCCGGGAAATCTCATCGAAGCCATCAAGCAGCAACAGAGTAATTTTCCGGGAAGACTGTCAAGAGTATTAACTCCATGCAGCATTGCTAATCGCAGTTTGTATCAACTTCTATCCGCCCTGTCGTGCTCGATACACGATATCACGCGCTCGCTGAGTGTTACTTTCCAGGGTGATTCTGCGATCCTTGCGCAGCAGTAAATAAAAACAATTTCTGCCCCTTCAGGCCCTCGATGCATACTGGTACTACATTGAAACCAAAAACGGCGGTCACCATATGCCTCGTTCAGTAACCTCCAACCTATCTCGTAAGCGTCAGCAGACTGAGTCACATCCATACAACATATCGCGATATCAGTTGAAAAGACAGAAGCTCAGCAAGTCAGCATCAACGTACTGGGATAACCTGTCAAAAGATTTGGTTAACCAGACACGCATTAAAAGAGTTTAAAAGAGTTGGACCGAAGAACACCCTGCGCATGGCTTGTACGTTGAAAAGGGCTTCGCGACTAGTCTACCAGACTGGTATGATTTTTCTCTTTCATTTTATTGGCCAGCTCACCCTGTTGTCATTTCACGTAATTCACAGAAATTAAAAGAAAAGAAAAGAAAAGGGAAAAGAGAAGGCAAATGCTTATTTTGCAGGTCTCCTTGAGTCCAACCCGCTTCACTAGATGCACGAAATGGATGGAGTACTTTGAAAGGTTTCTCGATCTAGCTCTGGTGTCCAGGGCTAGTGGACTCCAATGCTATCGGCAATTATCCTGCTCTTTGTGCTTGCATTCGCAGAGCAAATGGGATCCAGTCAGTGTGATGCTTTTCTGGGCCGCCCCACCCAACACTTGGATAGCTAATGAAGAAGCAGTGTGATTGTCACGACTCGTTCCGGAACCTCCAGGTTTATGTGTCACTGTTGCCCTTGTTGCCACGTTAGGCCATTTTTAAGCATGCTGTATTAACGTAGTCTATATAACTAAAACTGCCAAAAAGCGACGACAAACTCCAACCCTACATAAGAACACCCTCTGCCGCAGGGGAAGTGTAAACATGTACCCGGCGGAGCACTTTGGCCACCTCGACCTAGCGAACGGGACGGTCCGGAATGATCTTCACCAGCTGTTGACGCCAAGGGCAATGGATATCAGCAATCCATGTTGCTCTTGTCCAATTACCCAGTGCCACGTATAACTAAACTTCATTGGGAGGTTGCAAGTCCAGTCGGTCGGTCTGTTGTTGTCCTATCGAACAGAAGCACAGAACTCATGCAAACTGTATTTCTTCAAAGACTTGCCCAACTACCGGTAATGCCCCAACTAATGCCGTGGGGAACATAGGCATAAGTTCACATTTTCATCTAAAAAACAGCCTGAAGGTTTACCGGTTACAGACCCAGGACGATACCAAAACAAAGACGACCACAGCCGGCGACAACCTCCTGGCCTGCCAGTGTTACCTTGTAATTCTGAGAAAAAAGGAATATGCCGGGGATAAGTTTTCTTTGTTGGTCAAGATTGCCGCGTCTTGAAATTTGTTCGTCGATGACCTGTGACAGGAACTTTTCGCCCGGGAACGTCTGCTTATTGCACCAGCCGTGGCGGAGTGTGGGAAGTCAGGTGTGCCTGTTATTCAATCCCTTATGAATTTTACGTCGGAGCCTTTTTATTATGCTTCATGAGTCCCAACCGCAGTGCAGCAATTGCAATATGCTCAGGCATAGAACAATACACTGCCATAATCCTATAGTAATGTAATTGAATTTAATCAATGGTTGTTGAGAGCAGACATTCCAGGTTAAAGTCTGTATGTACATAAGTTATTTTTATTTGGTGGGTCGCTCGGGGCGGCAGATGGGAGCCGTTGGATTGAACGAGACTGGAATTACGTCAGTTAGTTAAGGTTACTCACCTCGTGACTTCATCCCACCCCGAGGCTAATATTAAATCGCTGCCTCGAGCTTAACGCCATCACAATTATAGAAACCCCTATTTGTTTGCCCGGAATGCCGGTTGCCTATCTTCTTGCCTTAAGAAACTGCGGATCCCTGAAAATCGTATGGAAGAAAGTGAGTGAGATAGTAGAGTTATGGAATCGTCTCCCTTAACCTTGGTATGTTCACTCTCATCAACCCCCCCTCTGATCTATTCCTCGAATGCAATTTAACTGAATACTCCCCTCAAGGCGCATTCCCATGCTCGTAATGCCCTCTTCGAAACACGCAAATCTAACCCAGTAGCGGCCAGCGAGGAACACGATCTCGCAGCTGTCGAGTTTTCGACTGCAGCACAAGGCACGGTTGACCCGGACGTATGTTACTTGCACAGCTTCTGATAATACCAAACACCCAAACACACCATCTGATATCAAGATGATAGGCATCGCGAACACTTCAACTTCTCGAAAAACATCATAAACGGCTTGCAGAGATCCTTAGATTTCAACATGAGCACCCTGTGGAGGCTTCTCCTGAACGTGCAAATGTACTTTCTGTGCCTTCAACAACCCAACCTCCCAAGTCAGACTTGCCAAGCATTGGTAGAAGAGAGCCAACGGCTCCGGTTCCCTATGTAGAAAACGTAAATCAAACCCCTCGTCTCCCTGCGCAGCATAGACCTGTGCAACGCGACACTACTTCTATAGCAAGCAATCTAGCAACGGCTCGTGGTATTCCCTCTCATCCTGCTCGAGGTAGTCCTGCATTTCCGGCTGTATCGACTCAGAATGCTGGGGCCAAAATGGCTGGTGCTCCAGTGCAGATGAGCCATGATGGAGCAAACCTTAATTCCCTAAATACCGAGTTAAAGGCTCGCCCAAGCTTAGCATCCAAACAGAAACCATCTTGGACTCCAACTGGGTTGAGTCCCACAGATATTACGGGGCAGCAGATCAACCCACCAGCACCAAGTGACGCCTTAACATCTAAACTTGGGTTTGGATTCTCAGCAGATGAGCCATTCCAGCGGTTTTATTCGACATTTGAAGGTCTCATATCGAGACTTTCAGGCCCGCTAGCCTTTGCTAGTCTACCCCTTGGCATTGACACTTCTACCCAGAAATCTGCAGCAGATCCCCAAGTTGACCGGAACCCAGCATCTGCAGATATTCCTAGCTATCTTACAAACCAACCAGATGTGAATAGGTTAGTTTCAAAAGCCGCACTGCGTGCTATCAGAGATAAGGATGGCCTGAACGGATTACTCGGCCAGCCAAACCCGGTGGAATCATTCTACGTCGTCCCAACCGCTGGGGGAACGATATCCTATGCAGGCATTCTTTCTCGAGCCGAAAAGGAAGCCCGCAGACGCAGCCTTGACAGCAGCCGCGATGACGACTTTGTTGATGCCCGCGAGAACCCTCCATCTCCGGAATCTTTGCTTCCCGTAGCAGGAGACAAGGGCGGGAAACGAGCAGCACGGAGCAGAGCATCAGGCGCAACGCAGCCAAACACAAAGACAATGGAAGAACTACAGATGGAAAACCAAGCGCTGAAACACCTGTCGGACACGCTCTCCAAACGGCTGCATATGTGGGAAGTCAATGCGCAGTCGTCGTCCCTGGCATTACAACAATCTCTGAAGGCAATGCAGCACCAACCCACCTCTTCCCCTGGACGGCAGCTCTCTCCCACATCCTCAGCTGTACCACATGAACCGCGTCCTCATGGGATACAATCACCGCCAGCGCCAGCAGCAGGGGCAGCACCAGGAACAACACAGGAGCGCGTTGTTTCGGGGGTATCGCTACCATCTAGCTCTGATGCTAATGAGGCACGACTAAAGGAGCTGGAAGAGTTGCTGCGTCGTGGGGAAAAGGAGCTGCAGCGTGTGGGGCGTGAGAATGAGAAGCTGAGAGATGTAGTGGGGAGGTATAGGGATCGGTGGGAGAAACTGAAAGAAGGGGCTAGGGTGCGGAGGGAAGGGAATGGGAATGGGAATGGGAATGGGAATGGGAATGGGAGTGGGAATGGGAATGGAGGTACTAATGGAGCCGGGAAAGGGACACGTACAGATATGGGAAAGGTGGTTACTGCCACTCCTAGTCCTGAGGTCGCGGATGTAGCGCAAGTTACAAATCGTGCCGGTGACGGTGGTGGCATTGGTACTGGCGAAGGGGAAGGGGTGGGCAATAATAAGAATGCCAAAAGCTTGCTTGATGATTAGGATTTATGTCACTGATGATTCTGGGTTGAGCGTAAGTCTGTTACAGGTGACTGAAGATGAAGATCCCTTTGTACCCAGAAAAAGATTCGATGCCTCGATGATCCTCATGCCATTTCTCTAGCTTTCATGAATAATGACACTCTGTCTGAGGATTTATGTAAAGGTCTTTCGGAGGCCCATTTCAATTTTAAAAACTAAGAAAAATATACATTCGCATGAGGGATGAGAGATGATGCAATGGGGCTATATATTAAAAAAAAAAAAAAAAAAAAAAAAAAAAAAAAAAAAGAAAACCCCGATCCAAACGCCGCTGATAGAAAAGAATTATGCAAGATGAGCTTCAGCCTTTTGAATTGTGAATATATGATGAGTTTGTGCTGAGGGAGTTATGAATAGACGTAAAATAAGAAAGATTAAAAGGTGTATCTCACAATGAAACATGGGGTAAAAAAAGAGAGAGAGAGAGATTAAGAAAGAAATCAATCGAAAAACACAAGATAAATTTGCGCCCCCGATGCACACCATACGCCAAAAGTAGAGTTGAGTGAATTAATTGAAAGACAATCAGAAAGGACCAAAGGAAATTGTATATAAGTGATGATAATCATCCCTATAAAACGCACAAACCAGTAGGAAGTCACTAACAAGGATCACCCGGCAGAGAAGAATTTGTGTACTGGGCCATCCTGGTAATGTGTTACACATCTATAATATATTTATGCATTCCCTCCTCCTATTTTTGCGTGAGAGAGGAGAATAGTTTTGGTTGAAAGGGGATAGGAGTGTTCAGCTTCTTGATGGCCTAACGTTTCCCCCTCCATCATCACCAGGACTACCAGTCACTGAAGGGCCAGCCTTGCTTTTCTTCTTCGTCGGACTCCCTCTGATGCTGGCATTTAGCCACCCCAGACCGCCACTCAATGAATCATTAAGGCTGCGGGTCCGTGGGCTATCTTTCTTTTTTTGTAATGGTGATGGGTCCAGTGTTGGAACTGCTTCTTGTGCAATGGCCCTGTCCGTGATGTTTGAATCGGGGAGGGGAAACCTTTGATGATGTTCTCTACAAGGCAGTCGGTCGCCTTCAGCTCCGGCATTGCTGGTGTCGGTTTCGTATTCGCTTTCTAGAGGATTTTCGTCTTGGACATGGCCACTTGTTGCACTCTCACCAATCGCAAATGGGACTGATGCTCGATTTTTGCCCTTTCGTTTCTTGGACGAAGTTCGTTCCCGATGGCTACGTGGGGAGCCTTCCCCTCTCAGAAGTGAATCTGCAACTACAGCGCTAAGGGATCCTGAGAGGGGCGCCAGAAGTGGCCGGGGTGCGAAATGTCGGGAGAATGAATTGCGTAATTCCATGTTCGGTGATCGAGAGAATGTTAATCGACGACCTGCTGCGGTAGGTGTTTTCGGAATTGGCGAAGTACTCGGTAACGGAGTATGTGAGCGGTTTTGGTGTTGGGTAGCACTGATGTCGAATTCAACCAACCCTGGCGCAGAAGGAAATTGGAAAAGGACTTGAGTCGTAGGGTGTAATTGAGGAAGTGCTTGAGGTCTGACGGCTACAGTAACTTCGCCGCGACCTTCAGGGGTTGATCCCCATGGATTTTCGGTAACCGGCTGGGGACTGGTTTCTCCAGACGGCGATAAGGAGCACTCACCAGAAGAAATAGATGGCACCGAAGAAGGGGGACCACTAGACAGTGGAGCCCGTGGGGTTCGTACCCCATCGCCGTCTTCTTCATCACCATTCTCATCACTAAAAAGTGAGCCGGGACGAGAGTCAGTAGCCTGAGCGGCAACGCCGGTGACTCCATCCAATGTCCATTCCGGATGGTTTTGACTTCCTTCCCTTTGCCAATCAACACTGTCTCGGTAACGCTCCCCATTTACAAGGTCAATCGCCTCCTCTTCACCTGATTCAGAATCAGAGTCATCGATTCGCGTCCTCCCGCTGGTAATAAAATAGACCCCTAGGAAGGTGAGCGCGCAGCCACCGATAAACTTTGCTGCCCTCTCGGGACTCGTGGACTCGAAATCTCGGTAAAGGACAGCGCTTCCGACAATGACCGAAATAGTAAATAGCACAAACTGGGTAGGAATAACCTGAGTAGAATCGAATCTTTGCAGAGCTCGATTGATGTATCGAATCTGCATCAGAGCACTGAAGGCAAGGACAGCCACCAGGGCGTATGTGATGGGGAAAGTTATGACGTGCCACAGGGTGAAGGAAAGGAGAGAGGCGACTCCTTTCGTCGATAGGGCAGTATATCCCCCTAATCAGATTGTTTAGCTGGGAAGATATATTCATCGCCATGTAGAGCGGGCTTCTGAATACTTACCAAACAATCCAACCAACCCCAAGTCGATCAAGATGGACTTCCTTCCATATCTCTGACTGGCACACATCAATGCAAGAATTAGCGCAACAGTAACTCCAAGATATAATTCAAACTCCCAAGTCGTTATCATGTCCCAGATCTCGTCGGGACCTATTTTGGTTTCTGAAGTTTTTGCGCTGAATACAATAGTTACTGCGCCGGCAACGGCAACTAGAACACCTAGCAGATCTCGTCGACGGAAAGTCTCCTTGAGCATGAATGGTGCAATGATACAGTTTGATATCAAAGCGACAACTCCTAGGGGTGAGACAATGGACGCGGGCGCAAATCCATAAGCTAGGAAATTGCCAGCCTCACCGATAGTCATCAAGATTATTCCCGCCCACCAATAAGGTGATTTAAGGTATGACTTTCGTTCATTGGAAATTTGGCTCTTCTCCATGGGAGTTAAAGTCCGGTCTGATATAAATGACTGCTGTAGCGTGTCAGGACGTTGGTTGCCATCATCGAGCGAATTGCTCATCCCCCCTCCATCTTCCTCGTCCGTGTATTGACGAAATCCTAATCTTGATATTTCCTCAGAGTTCCTGTGCCTTCTGCCATTTGTGTCTGCCGGAGAAGCGTCCATGTGTCCTTGTACATCCGTAACCTCGCCCTCCGCTCCGTTCGTGAGCATGTCATAATTACTCGAAGATAACGTTTCTGTTTGCCCAGTTCTGGAAACGGTTCTTTTCCATCCATTCCGTTGGCGGCTGCGGTCATATTCCCTCTCAATCCTTATATGTGCGTAGCGTTGGATATTCAAAGCGAAGGAGATCAAAATGTTGCCAATGATGGCCGTAACAATGCCTATCGTAGACGACCATTCTCTTATAGCATCGCCGCCACCGTTGCCACTGCCATCACCCGCATTATCTCCACCATCATTCCCACTATTTCCACTTCGGAATATATTAATCGCAGGCGGAGATAGCGGCTTAGAGAAGGCAACGCGGAAGAGAAGGCTGGAGATGCAGGTTATCAGCACCCTGGTTCTTACCATCTCGCGCCCTTTCTGATATTCAGGACCTGAGGACTTGGGACAAGAGGAACCTGAACCGAGAGGCAAGATATATCAACTGTTCCCCTCGAATCCTTCTCCAGCTTCTTTTCGAGCAAAAGCCCGGTCTTTCCACCTGGACTGTGTCGTGATCGCTTTACCCCTTTCCCCAGGGAGAGCTTTGCATTTGTAACGTCTGCAATATCGAGATTGGCTAGAGAGCTGATCGCGACGATTACCACAGCAATCTCCACCCAGCCATTAGCTGGCAGTCTGGGATAGTTGGAAATTGTGAATAGCGGCGTTCGCGTAAGCTGTACGGTGTTTGTGCAATTATTTTCGCCTTCATTGGTAAGTTCGAAGATTCCTAGCTACCATATGCAACGTAGGAAACATTACCCTGTACTGTTTCTCGAACGACCGTATGATGAAAGCTGTTGGAAGTGCAAGGATGAATACGACGATGTAGAGGGCTGAAGGGCGGAGGAAAGATATTCAGCCAACTTTTCTTCTCCCTAACTAAGCAGCTATCTCCGATTGGCTGCTTGCTTTTGGCTGCTTTTTCATGGACGAATGAACGATGGTTTTCTTGAGTCCGTTGGTTAATATAATTCCCACTTGACCCATTGCTTGATGGCAGTTGTTGTTGTTCCGAAGACAAGACTGCCCAGCCTTGAAGAGTTGGCGGCGGGTTACGACGAGGCTTCATCCATGGACTCTCCACTGATTGATTAACTTAACTGAATAACGTCACAGACCACTAACTACATGCAAACGTACGTGAATTTTAACCCTACAATGCATGTTCCCCCGCAAACTTCTAAGAAAGGTGCAAATTATGTCTATTGCTAATAATATGAAATTCATCAGACTACTCTTAATTCAAACAATTTAAATTTTCCATCTTCCATATTTTAATCCGCTCAATTTAGTTATCCTCTCAGTTTTTTGAATGAAATACAGGTTTTAATATGGTCTACTCTATCTAATGAATATATATTTTTTAATTATATTCAAAATATAACAATATGTTGTTAAAATGATCTCAATGCAAGTCAGCAAAGCTCTCAAATGTTAATAAATCTACGGCTAACCTGAGGACCTGCTCTCAACAAATTGAAACAATAATCTTTTTCATTGAAGCGGGTATCTTGTTTTATTACAAGTGAAAATGCATCCATCGTTGGCAACATGCATACCATCCACCACACCGTAAACCAAAGGAGTGATAAAATTATATATCATCATGATGCACATGAAGAAAAGAAACGCCTGTCGCCATAAAATCTATCTGGTCAGGAAGGGGGATAAAATGACAGAAAAATACATACATAAAACAAAAAACAAAAAAAAAATTAAAAATTAAAAATAAAAAATAAACTGTCATCCTTCTAATCACGCCTCGCACGCTTCCGCTCGGGTTTCTCCCCTTCGTCCTCTTCCTCACTCAACTCCGCAAAAATGGGCTTAGGCTGTGTTTCCTGCCATACTTTCGTAAACACTGGCTCCTTCTCCGCTTGCTCTGCATATTTCAGCAGTGCTGCTCGTGGGTCTTCGTCTCTCATCGAGCTGAGTGGGATATTTTCCTTTATATGTTTTTCGTCCGGCTGGCTATTTGCAAAAGGGGTCTTACTGGGCAGATGCGGCCGACGAGGATCCCTAGACCGTCCTGAGGCAGTGAGTCCGATTGTTGGATGTCGACTGGAGAAGGAGGCACCGGAGGTGATTTGGCCAGTCGTGCTGTCTGCGGACAGGCCGAGGGACAGGTCCGTGGTGAAATTTGGGTCGTCGTCGACGTGTCTCCGCTTAGGGGCTTTGGACATGACAAGCACAGCACCGTTGTGGGAGAGTGATGGGTTATATAGCACGTGGGTTTCTCCATTTGCAGAGCCCGCAATAATTTGGTTCAGCTTCTCGTGCCAAAGGACGGCAATAAGTGGAGAGCCTGGCGTCACGGATGTGGAAAGCTCAGGTTTTAGTGTTGCAGGATTCAGGATATGCAGGTCCCCAGTTTCACTACCTGTGACGATATTTGCCCCACTAGGAGAAAACATGATATTTGCGTTGTGAGAATATTTAGACCCAGACGGGTGCGGTACTGTTGTGATGGGATTTTTAAATTTTCTCGTATCCCACAGTTTGATGGTATCGTCGCCACCTCTGGTGACAACCAATCTGCCATCGGGACTGATATCCAGACCGCTTGTCCAAGCATCTTTCGTATGGGCACCTTGAATCTGAGCGCTTGGCCTCGTAAACGGCCCATTGCCACCCCACATCACTAGACTTCCATCGAGTGCACTGGCGACAAGAAAATTATTTCCTCCCTGCGCTGGGGAACCCCAAGCTACCGCGGTCATTCGAGTTCTGCCCGCCGACCCGGCCGCTCTAGACTGATGCACAATAACTTCCTTCTGTGACCTCCCCGCATTGACATCCCATATCCGCAACGTGCTATCCGTCCCCGCCGTAACACACAGATTATAGTCTGAAGGGCTCCACGTCCCACTCGTGATTTCAGAAATGTGCCCCTTGGTATTGCGCATATCTCGAAGGTACATGTCACCCTTGGCAAATTCCACAATCGTATCGCCATCGCGATCCAAGATTTTGGCTTGCGGGGTCGCGGAAATGACTAGCACTTGGCTCGGATAAAGTGGGTTGAATCTGGCAACGTGGACCGGATGGATTTCCGAAGCCGCGGACTGCTTCTTAGCTGACGGTTCCACTGATTTGAATGCGCGGAGAGTGGTGGGTGTCATAGAGGCGAAATCGTGAAGCTTTATCGTACAGTCTGTGGAGCCAGTTATCATTCGCGACCCGGAGGGATCAAGGGTGATTGTCGTGACAGCACGGTCATGTGTCTTGAAAGTAAGATCGTGTGAAGTCGGGAATTCATCTTCGTCAGATTCATCCGAACTATCTGAGTCTGCGTCCGAAGCTAGATTTCCATCTTGTTTTGAACCACCCTTGTCAATTCTAGGTCCCGTTTTCTCTACATCATTATCATCAAGGACCCCTAAGGGTTTCTTCTCCCCGAGCACCGCCGCTGGCGACTTTGACCCGGCTTCGACTCGTTTGGTCCGATCAATCTGTGCTGCTATATTAGTCGACTTGTCCCGCTTCCCAAAACCACTGGGAAAAAACTTTTTAAACGTTTCTTCGTCAAATCCATCCATGGTAATCACTTGCGCATCTGCCGACGTTGGTTGACGACAAGAAAGATGGATGTTGGAACTTGGGAAGCTACCCGGCTATGGAACTGCTGGCGAAGTTTTTGTGACGTTTGCATCTTGGCCACACTTCCGAACCATAATCGGTTTAGTCAGCGCCAACGATCTGCAGTTAACGTTTGATTGTCAGTTCTCTCATATGTGGCTTGACAAGCCCCTCCTGGAATTGTTACAACTTTTTCGCTGGTTCTTCTAGAGCAGCCATGATAGCCTGCCTCACTGACGGAGTGAGTTGCTTCCATGAAAACTGAGACCAGACTCAAGTTACCAAAAATTTCATCAATATATGGGTTACCCTATTACTCCACCCACTGGGAAATTCGACATTTGGGTGAAGTGGTCACGGAAAAGGTAACACACAATACTCTCTCTAGAAAAGAAGGGACAAATCTATTCGTGAGGTGAAGAGTCCTGACGATTTCCCCTGTGTGCGAGAAACGAATCGATAGTCAACGTTGCTGTCTGCATACGCTGTTTGTTGTTCAGTAACTAGGTTATGTTTATTTTACTTTACCTCTTGGATATGGCAAAGCTCTCATGTTGTGCTTGCTTACTTGGCCACAAGCCGCGAAAAGAAAATCATCAGCAAAGTGCCCGGTTTCTAACGAGTCATCGAAGCAGAGAAGCATACCGTAACAACCGTATGCTCTTTGCTCGTGAAAGGGCCCGGGTTGAAATTCCACCGAACGCCAAAAAGTGTCATATATCCTTTGCGAGGGGCGACCGACACCCAGGTCGTTGCTTTTGGGGGGCCAACCAGCTCGAAAATAAATAAACCAAAAAGAAGTAAATAAATTAATTAAAAAAAATAATTATAGTAATAATAATTGTCAGAACGGTCGTGGGTGTTCTTACATATGTCTAGAATGAAGGCCAAGTTACAGTTGAGCCAGAACGGAGGGAAAGGATAGTTTATATACGCCGTTTATGCCTTTTAACATCTCGCCTCGCGTGGTTGCAACGTAACTGAGAATGGCGCTTGATATTTCCCGCAGAGTCGGCTTGTTGAGGCGATCCGAGAGTTAGCGTTGCTCCAGTTAGAAGCTGCGCGTTCATCAAGGCAAACATCACGGCCTCCAGATGCTCGGAAACACCATGAACTAAAAAGCAACAATTACAATCATGCAAGGGCAACAATCCCCTTTGTCCAGCCTTGTCAGCAACATCCATGCCATTCCCGTTCCAAGCTTGATCGAGCGCGAGTCATCTACGTATTTCAACAGTTCTTGCACACAGAACAAGCACTTTTAAGGGGAACAAACATCTGTTGACTGAATTTCATTCAGACTTTGCCAAAGCGCCATCAACTGGTGACTGTTCAAAGAAAGTCACCATTATTTTTCTTGAGCGTGCCTCGACTGCGGGGAAGACGATTGTCGGGTGAAACATGGTCAAAACTTACGCAAGTTGGCAAACAGGCACACGCGGCCGGTTCGGTTCAATCTATCCTCGAGTGCCGGCTCATTAGTCTCCTAAGGTTGAGGATAGCCGTTGATATTACAGGACATGCCCGTGAATTATTTAGCCCGGACCTGGTCCTCGGAGCGGCGGGCAATGCGGAGAGTCATGGCTTCGCTAGTTGCGGAGTATCATGAGCTATACTCCCTAGAAGTCAACGGTGGCGAGGAGCCATCTAGTTGCAGTGGCATCTCATTCGTTATCCTTGATCTTGTCGTTATTGACAGGTTGGTTTCTTCAGATCGCCAATATCCTCCACCTCTCACTTCTGAGGCCTGGTTTACCTCAGAGCCCGTCAACCAGGTATACTTCATATCACCTCCATTCTTCCAATGCGCCGGCCAACGGAAGATACTCCCCCCGGGGTTCTTCGTCAGACAACTGTGATACGCACTTCATGAAGTATCATATTAAACCAGCCACGTGGGCATAAAATGCACCAACTATTTCTACAACATCCCTCTCCGTCCAGTGAGAGCAGCTTCGCGAATTCTGCATTGGGTAGCTAGGAGATCTAAACAAAGCGGATTTTGATGATTTTTCCCAGTAGGACAAAATCGATTGCCTCTTCCTACAAAACTACCAATATCGGAACGTCAAACGGCTGGATTTTGATACAAAGGGATAAGATGATGACATCTCAGCTCCTCTCCGCCCCGAAAATTATCTATCCTATCGGGATCGTTAAAAAAAAAATCAAATTAGGATAACTGCAAACGTTGGCGGAGATCTGAGCGACGTTACCAATCTCTTATTGCAGCAGCTTACTGAATTCCCATGATGACATCACCATTGACATACCAAACACCTTGCGCGTGGTAAAATCCGTGTGCCAAATCCGGCAACACCTACAGGAATGGTTCGGCTTTTTTTTTTTTAACGCCACGATCTATTAATTACTCACTAGGTGAAGACCCAGGGCATTCGAAAACTTCACTCCTGCCAATCCAAGAGAAACTTGTTGGAATAATGCCTGTTGCCGAAGATGTTGTTCATAGAGGACCCATCAGCTATGAGGGCATGTTTGCGGGTGCACAAAGAAAGTGTCGACACTGGGATGATGGCCGGGAGTGGTTTTTACCATCGTATATTGAGAGAGAGAAAAAAAAAAACTATACGTCAAATTGAATTGAACTTTTAAGGGCGCTGGCTAAGGGATTACCATTCGGAAGAAGTTTTAGGAGGGATTCAAAGTTTACTATGGGGAGGAGGGAGGTGGGTTGACATGCGTGTTGGTAAGTGGTTTTTGAATGGACCTGTCTACTATCGCAGTCCCGAAGTTCTATCATGTGTTCCTGAAGTGGGAGAGAATAAGAAGCTGTGCAAAGTGGGACAAATTCAATATGGTTGCAGACTTCTCGAGAATGACCAATATCGACGCGCAGGGTAACTCCTTTCGGGTCCCGACAAATATTTTACAAGCTTGTTACGTTTGACAGTGATCCCAGGAAGCGCAATGGTCAAAAAATATTTAATGCACCAGAGAGACTTTTGCGTCTGAGGTGCCTCACTTTTCGGGATCATGCTCTATTTGAATTGTCAGAATACATTGAGCCACGCATCCCGCCGTCCTGCATGGATTTTCGCCCTGCCGATATCAAATCTTTGCCATGGAGTGCTCTTTTACCCCTGACCGAATCTGCTCCCGTTATGCCGGGCGTCATTTGGAAACGATATAAATCTCTTACACCGTCTACCTAAATTTGTTGCATTTTCCGGGATGGCATTGGTGGCCCGTGGATGTCTTTGTTCTCTGAGAAAGTATGGTCTCGATCTCTCCAGCGCAACAGCCAAGAGCCCGAGCCACGTTACCGTGTAATGAATAATATGCGGAATGCTGCGGTGTCCATCCCGGTTTTGCGATACATACGGACCCTTTAGCCCTCGATATATGTAACTTATCTCGCACACATTGTTGAAATCTCGGGTACATCTGTGTGACGGTTAACAGACTTACCGCTCTTTCCCTGCGCTTACCAACGGCTTCACGAAGTAAACGAGTCAAATTTGGTGCCATTAGTTGATTATAAAGAGAAAAGGGAAAGAAAAAAAAATAAAAATAAAAAAATAACGGTTATCCGGCCCAAAGTATAATAGTTTGATGGAATCCCATGACTCTCGAATATCAATTAAGGCGGTAAATATTTACCTATCCCCAACGTCCCTGCATGCATTTCGGCTGTTTTTCATGCAGGATGCCTGCGGGAGAACAAAGCTGTGCAATCCTTTATGTCGCTATCCGCGATCAGCACTGTTTTCGAAGAAAAAGCTTTTTATTTCTGCACTATTATTTGCCAGGGTAACATTCTCAGAGCTTCGGTGCATCCTTCGATAATCGTCACAGTTTGACACTTGTTCCTGGATCTGCCATGGATCTACCAAGATGAACCTAAACCAAGATTTATCTGAAATTTCTTTAATTTTCTTTCTCATTTCTTTTTCTATTATGTTCCTTTTCTATCCCTCCTTCGTCACCTGTGCCTTTTTTGACGTTGGATGGTCTTGAAGTTTCATTGGCAGTACTACTTGAGTGCGGCGCAATAAATTAAGAAATGATGCAGGGTCTGTCTGCAACAAAGCGTGCAAAAAGATATTTCAACGAAAGGGCAGCCGCTTTTTCGAAACTTGGCTTAAGTTTATCTTTCACTGTGACTGTGTTTGCAGATAATGTTTTGCTGTCAATTGGCATTTCTTCCATCCTCCTCAATGTTACCTGCATTGCTTTTTAGACAAACGTACATAGGTGTATATATACCCTCATATCTCCTCTTAGACCACGCTTTCTGATGCTTCTTCGCATTAACAAACTTGCTACAGTACCTTTACGAGTTTCATTCTTCTATGTTACTTCCCCCTGCCTTCTTCTTCTACGCCCCTCATCCTCGTGAAGTTGATTCACCTAGTCTCATTACTTGCCTCCTAACTGTCAACCTATCCCTCGACCACTATGATACTTTCAACGCCCAATGTCTCCACAGCCGATATTAAGCGCGATGGTGCTTCCCTGGAAAAGGTGTCAGATGATATTGACACTGTCAATGTCCTGAAGTTAGAACTCCAAGAGACCACTGCGTACGACGAGCCTAAATTCGGAGCAGACAAAGACAAGTCCAAGTTCCGACAATACGAGACGGCATGCGACAGGGTGAAAAGGTTTTATCGAGAGCAACATGAAAAGCAAACGGTTGCTTACAATCTGAAAGTTCGGAATGAACTCCGATTCAAAGTACGGGCAGAAATGACAGTCTGGGAAGCAATTGAGAAACTCGACACGCTAATCGACGAGTCCGACCCGGATACATCCCTCTCTCAAATTGGACATCTTCTCCAATCAGCTGAAGCCATCAGACGTGACGGAAAACCACGATGGATGCAACTAACGGGTTTGGTTCATGATTTGGGGAAGCTACTTTTTTTCTTTGATGCGCAAGGTCAATGGGATGTGGTTGGAGATACATTCCCTGTTGGATGCGCCTTTGACGAGCGAATCATCTTCCCGGGCACGTTTGCCAACAATCCCGATTTTGGAAACGAAATTTATGGCACGAAATTCGGCATTTATTACCCTAACTGTGGCCTTGACAATATCATGCTCTCGTGGGGGCATGATGAGTACCTGTATAACATCGTGAAATCTCAATCAACTCTTCCTCGGGAGGCGTTGGCTATGATTCGCTATCATTCTTTTTACCCCTGGCATTCTGCAGGTGCATATCGACACCTGATGAACGAAGATGACCACCGTATGCTTGAGGCAGTCAAGGCTTTCAATCCGTACGATCTTTATAGCAAAACGGATGAGGTTCCCAATATTGAAGAGCTTAAGGTACGGATTTTTTTTTCCCTCCCCCCCCCTTCTCTCCCCTTTTTTTTTTTTTTTTTTTTTTTTTTTTTTTTTTTTTTTTTTTTTTTTTTACTCTCAATAGGATTTCGGTGCATAAATTCCTAGATTCGGCGCAGTTTCCCCCTTCAGTAAACAAAGGATAGTCAATCATAAATTACTAACAAATATCCAACCCTTTAGCCGTATTACCTCGAGCTAATTGATGAATTTTTCCCACAACGTGTCGTGAAATGGTGAATGACGAAGCCAATATCATTGGTGGGTTGCGGCATGAGGCTGGCTGATTCTGCAGACAGGGTCCTACTTCCATGCAAGAGATCAGTTTTTCTTTTTCTCTTCTTTGATTCTTTTCGCCTGGATCTAAGACCTTTTATCCCTTCTTCTTCTTCTTCTACTTGTTCTTCTACTTCACCTTTTTTTTTTTTTTTTTCTTTTCTTATTTCTGTTTGTTTGTGATTCTACCCACAGACTCGGGATTTTTCAGATTTTCCATCCCTGTCGCGATTCTTCCTTTTCGATTTCTTTTATTCTTTTTTACTTCTTTTTTTCTTTTTTCTTTTTTACTTTTTTTTTTCCCACTTCCTTTTCGCCATTGTTTTATTATTTTTCTTGATTTATGTTCGAAGCATTCGGGACCGGATCCATTCACTAATATTTGAAAGGCTGTCCTTCGCATCAATTCTGTATGGTTGTTTTTGATCTTGTTTTCTCTCAATTGTTACAACTGCATGTTTTTGGTTTTCGGTTCAGCTGTACCTGTCCATTTTCCCGCGTTTAGAGTTATCTGTATTTCCTCACTTTCTTCCCGTTCTTAACTTACACGAATTTCCGCTCTACATAACCCATTACTCAGCTAGAGTTAATCGCTAAAGTAATGAGACTTTTATTTTATGTTCCATACCGATCGAGTTCTGCCTTGCTATCTACGGATACCAGGAGATTGGCCAAGCAATTATTTTACGGATGCATTATTGCATACATCCATTCTCTTGTTTTCCTCTGTGTTTTGGCAAAAGTGATCATCACATTGTAAGTTTCCTCACCCCTATGTGGCAACTCCAGCCACTGAACAACTTCTGCACGATACACTTTCTGCTGTAATCTACGTAGGCAACTAACCAACGGCATATCTAATTTAAAAAAAAAGTAAATTATAAAAATAAAAATGAAAAAACCATTAACCCGTTGCATGCATTTAGTAATGGAGTTGATTGTTTGAAAAGTCTACAGGCAAATCTCCTTCACTGGACAGGATTTATCGGCTGAAGTCTGCTGGTACGAGAATATGGTAGGTATATTTTAGCTACCATTGCTCTAACTTGGTTTCGTTGATGTTCGACGTACGATGCTCCTTTTAGTTCATGTTGACGACTATAACCAGACAATATGTCAAGGCAATCTTGGCAATCAATACCTTGTGACTAAATACTTGTTCATAAGATTTGGTGAAGCCTCGGGAGCTAACGCTGATCCTATCCAGGAGAGCTGGCTTCCTAACCAAACACTTGGCACGGTCAAAAAGCATGTATCTAGCAAGTGGGGACTGGTTGTTAGTTATCGAAGAAAAGTCATACCCAATGTGAGGCTATTGGCAGTTGAGGAAGACAGATAAATACCGAGAAAGCATCGGCTCACCCAAGACTATTTCGGCGCTTCTCATACCAGAGCCCTGTTTTGAATACTTGACATATTGTGCAGACATCCTGGACGCCATTAGTTGTCAGTTGGTTCGCAGATCAGTTTGTTTGTATGTTTACGGGCATGATGTTCTGCGAGGCAGAAATTTTCTTGCGAAAGAGAGCTCACTGTAACTGACCGTTTTGATGTTTAACAGCAGCCATACGTAACAGCATGTAGGCCATCGCTTGCTTAATTGGTCTCCTACTAGCCGTAAAAAGTGATTTGAACTGGTCAGATCTGAAAACCTAACCTGACGAACAAGCAGTTGAACTATTATGGAGAAGTTGAACGATAGTTACGGAAAGAGTCAATAAACCGGAGAAGACAAGCGGTGTGATCCACTTACATATCTGGCCTCCTAAATATATGTATGTATGTACATGTACAATACTGTGCCTCCCCCTTCTCTCTCTGGGTAATTTCTTGAGCAGGAAATTATCTACAGACGACAACCAAACTTGCTTGAATTCAGTGGCGGCCCGGCCAATCGGGCGCATGACCCTGCTGATCAGTTCGAATCGTCCCACGCCTCACAAGTGCGCAGAGAAGGACATCAATCAGGAATTCCCTGGGCCTGCCAGCATCAGAATTAGTTGCGGGATGACGAGAGCTAGATTATCAAAATAAAAGAAGGAAACGGATAATTAAATACCTTTGGAAGTTTTTAGAACAATCGATAACTATCTCAAAAAGCAAACAACAAAGGTAGTGAGTGACATACTTAAGGTTGATCCTCGTTTACCCGCGAGAGAACACCCGAAGAACGAAGTTAAATCTACTAACGAGGCGGAAGACGTAACTATACGAGAAGGATTGCATCTCCCCACTCCAATCTATTTTGGCAACCCCGATTAATACAAAACGGCGCAGTTGATTCTCCGCTAGAAGATTCTGGGATGACGGCATTAGCCGTGGCGGCGTTGTTTAACAATCCTGAAATTGCGCGTTTGCTCGTTCAACCGTTCCGTCAAGATAAATTACCCGTGCAAGGCCCGCCGCCAGTAATAACCCTATACACTTTGCCGCAATTAAAGAACAAGTGGAGATGATCAAATAGTTACTTTGCTGAAACGTGGCGCCCAATGCCGAGTTGAGGAACGAGAGGGGATGCACCCCACTGTCTCTGGCAGTGGGGTGAAAAGCCACGAAGAGGTCGTTGGCGTTATTTCTCGGAGGACGTTGAGAACATATGCGTCTCACAGGGAACTTATAATTAGTTACGCCATTGAAGAAGGCAGTGGATGAATGCAAGTAAACCAATGGGAAAGGTAGTTATTGCTCCGGGCCGGGGCTGTCGTCATCCAAGGATGGGGACTCGATTCTGCTGCCTGCTCGCGAAACTAGTTTGCGTTGCTGTTGTAGTTATGGGAGTTGTTTGATCATATGCAGATGCATACATACTATCTCAGAGTTGATGTTGCGTGCGGTGTCACGGGAGGCCCCGGTTACTCGTTGAGAAGGGAGTTGACATGAATGTAAAAGACATTCTGGGCCGTAGTTACAATACTCCACAAGCTGCTGTTCAGGGCCCAGAGTGCATCGCTGAAATTTTTCTGCTAGCGGATGCGATGCCGATAACGAATGAGGTTAGGGATAGACATTGAGATAACTATGCCATTCGTTGCATGGAAGGAAAACACCAAAATCGATGATGGGAGCTTTTGGGGAACATTGTGTGCCGCCGACCGGGACGCTGAAGATGAAGATGGACTCGGTAAAGCAATTTATGACATGGAAAATGCGGTTGACTGGATTATAGAAGTCAGGTTTGGGTTCATTATCCAGTGATAACCTGTGAACCGACAACCACCGATGGAACGATGTATTTTGAAAGAAGGGGGTTCTAATTCTTCTCCTATCGTATGTGAGTATTTTTGTAACCCAGCCATGGGTAGTCGAATGTCTTCCCGGGAATTCCGCCATATCAGTTTAAATTTCTACGTGGGAAAAGGAAGCCGATTTGGTCGTTTACTTTCTTTGATTGCAAAAGGTTTAAGGATCAGTTAGTATACGGTGAATTGGTAAATGTCATTGCCTTGAATACTATTTTGCGGTGGTCTATGTCTACTGATAATTTTATTGTGTCTGGCTTCCAGATAGATTCTCATCAAATTGAGCAACTTAGAAATTCAACATCCAAGTATGGACCATTAAGAACCTTGCCGAACAATCTATAAGATGGAAAAATGGACTGCAACAACGCTATCGCTCAGAGAGCCCATATATAAACGCCCTGAAAGGAAAGAATACCGTCAAAGAATAAAAATCCAAATCCAAATTCCTTCGGGAGACAATCATGCATGAAATTGAGATGCTGTCAAATTAGGCGGCCCTCACAAGTTTACCGCGCGAAGTTCTTTTTATAAAATGAGCGGTCTTTCCTGCTTTACGACGATGAGAGGCTTTTGTATTCGCTTAAACGATAAAGTTGCTCATTCGAATTCGCTCATCGGAATTCGATTGCATTAGCAGCAGGATTTGACCCGAGAAGAAGGATCACATCCGACCGGAGATTCAAGAGAATCCAAGCCAATTATTCGTAATTCGTTTCCACTAAAGGGTCTTTAAACCCAAACCATCCAATAAAAACTCAGCCATGCTTAATATATCATGAAACTCGTCTCTGTGGAAAGCCCTCCTGTTGGCAGAGAATCTCATCGACTGAAGGTTTTTTCCTCTTCATCAATAACGTCGGGGGTTTCTTTAAAACATCTCCCTGGGTGAAAAGCATTGAGAACTAGGACAGCAAGTCCCACCATAACACCCTCCAAGGCAATAAATAGGGGTTCGTCTTTCATAAGGTGGCCGTCCCAGCCGCCCGAAAGCTCTGCAATACGATAGACACATCTGACAAAGATGAAGAAAGTGGCTAATGAGAGGGCAACAAGAAAGCCGCGGAATGATAATGACGCGCGGAGCATAGCGTGTTTGGAATCGAGGGCGCTAGCGCCCATTGACTTCATGCGGAGCAAAGTTCTGACAGCGAAGTCGAACGCAAGCAAAATAAAAACGGCTAGAACGACGACTTGCCAGACAACACCGGCAATCATGAGGTCTTTGCCAAGGTCTGCGTCGCTGCTGCCAGAGTCGGCAGTGCTGGCTAACCCGCCTCCGGCGCCTTGAAGTGCAAGTGCGAGGATATCGCATGGTATGAAAATCCGTGGATACCAGGCAGATGGAATACGGGAGTTGGACATGCCAAATGTTGTGACTATTCTCGAGAGGCAGAAGTAGATAGCAGCAGCGAGGAAGGCCGGGCCGATTGTGAGGCAGCATATTTGAATCATGAATGGAGCCTAGGGTGGTGGAAATGTGAGTTATGGAAACTCAAATGGTTGCCGTAGTGTATTCCAATATTGACCTACCTTCTTCCAGGGGTTGTTGTGCATGAGGATGCGGCCAACATATCCCAATACCTCGCAGAGAGTGCCCAGAATCATAGCGACAGAGAATCCCAAAAACCTCTTCGAGGAGAAGCTCTGCAGGATATATGCTATCAAGGAGGCACCGAAAATCGCAGTAAGGACGATGTTAGCCGCAAGTGACGGGCGATAACCGTAGTAGGATTTTTCGATGCTGCATAATTCGAATGTGCAGAGGTCTCCCTTAATCTCTTCACGGCGCATCAGCGCAGATAGAATCACAGAAGACATTGACAAGTTGAATGAGGACGACTGCTAACAAAAAAGAGGATTGTCCGGGGGGGGGGGGGGGGGAAGAAAAGAACAGAAAAGGAAAAAAAAAAAAAAAAAAATCTATTGTTAAACAACGAAGACAGCTAGAGGTCGATAGATTGTAGCGAGAAACCTGTTTTCAAAAAGAAAAACGGATAGATGTTTTATTTATAGTGCTTAACAATGGGAATATCAAGATGAACAGGGGCCCAAAGGAGGCCATCCTATATGGTTAAGCCCCCATGTTCATGTTCTAGAAAGGCGTCGTCTTTAGTTAACAACACGGCCCTACATGGTCTGTGTCCAGATGCCACAATCGTAGGCTTCCAGAACCGTTGCACTATTGCTCTATCTTAGACCTCAGCCATAGATAAGCTTAGTTCACACCCTGGCTACCGAGACAACGACATGTGAAATCGCATGAGTATGCGGTCCGTTAAGACTTGCCTGTGGTGAAGCTCTCATATGTGTGTGAGAGACTCAGGAAGCTCCAAAATGGCCTAGTATTCCAGCCGCCATGTGTGCGTGCATGTGGACGATAGGGTAAAATTGATCGTTTTAAGTTACCTGAATCACTCAACATCACGTCGCAGCCGCAGCGCTGTACGGAGGATTCCTGTAGCTGTAGCAAAAGCGAACAGGGAGATATCCCACAGCCTTTTCCCGTTTTCTGGTGAAATGGGGGAGAAGCTGAAAATGGCCAAGCAATTCCAGTTCAATTTCGGCCTGGACATTGCACCGAACCGAAGTGAAAAAAATGCTAACAAAAACGTGCCGAACAACATTCATCAAGGTTGTCTGTCTCAGGACAGGCCAGGATTCCTTAGTCCAAAATCCGTGACACACGTCCATTCACAAATAAAGGATTGATTCTCTGACCGCGCTAACCACTCTGTAGGAGCGTGGGGGCAAATGCCAAATCAAATCAACTCAACTCAAATCATATCAAATCAAATCTGAAAGAAAGAAAGAGATAACTGCTATCAAGCGCCAGAAGCCATGAGTCTTTGACGGACCTTAAGAGCAAAGACAGCCCGTCGTGGATTCGTTGGTCTGATACATACGACGCAGATTCAACATGGCTGAGCAACGTCGTCGGAAAGTTCCCCATTAATTAATCTTTTTTCGCACATCGGCTGAGTTAAATTAGTTATCTGAGTAACCAGAGATTTGGCAGGGCTGGAATGGACCATCCAAATCACGTGGATATATATCTATGTTAGATCCCAAAACGCCTTGACACGAACCACTTCAGCTTCATTTGCTTTTGCCGCACGCCACGAGGCGCTTTTGGACGTGTGGATCAGCGCAGCCGTTGTCTAGATGACCTCCAGGTCCCCTAGGGAGGTATTGATGAACGTCACACTCCGACCCTTCTATCCGACTCGCTACAACAGCAACATGCGCTTGGCACTGGTTCGTAAACTTTGGAGGAGGGAGAATGGGACGGTTACTTTTACATATCACTCTATAATCTGTCAAGCACTAAGGTTGCAACAATCCTTAGCAGGTCGAAGCCACAACCCGGCTCTGCCAATTGTAATTTTGGAGCTTCCGGATGGACCCGATTGGAGGAATCCCTGAATAACATGGTTAAACGACCAAAGTGACTCTCCGCTGTGCAGCTTTTAAGAGCGGTACCATGGCGCCTTCATTTCCGCATTTAATAATAGCACAACGAAAAACCATGCGCCTTCAACAGGACTGCCATCAGACGAACCCCCATATCAAATGTGCGGACATTTCACCTTCATTCCACTGCGTGCGTTTAGGCTTTATTGATTGAAGCTTTCCTGAGGGGCGAGTTACGTGAAGCCAAACTGCACGAGATCCATGGATGTTCGTTGGTGACCACCCAGTCTGGATATCCATCCCGCGTTGGTCTTGGTAATGCACCTGCAAGCATGTATGCTCTTCTATGGTCGTGCCGTGAATACGTACGGTGCATACGTAACTCACTACTTGTCGCATAAATGCTCCGACTGTGGGTCGTTACCAACAACCGGCGAGTAAGCATCAAAGGGCTGTTGATTCCGCATTGATTAGTAATATCTCTTAGTTAACTAACTACTAACTTTACCCTATCATCAATGCAAATTAATTAGGCAGAACAATAATTTAAATCAAACAAAGATCAGTCGGATGCTCGTGGTTAGTGATTGAGACAGACTGCTTATCTCTGCATGATAAAGATCAATCACATGTGAGGAGCTCTGCTCATCTGGAATCCCCATCAACCAACACTTTCCCCGAATCTTGACTCGAGACTGGCGAAAAAGATAATCTTAGGATGATCAATTGACTAACTTATCAGAACTCCGGAGTTCGCGACTTTGTGAACCAACCCGCCTTGACTGATCAGTGATATCCGAATTGTCTTCGTGCAACTTTCCCGGGCTTGCTTCGTGATGATGGGATGTGTTGGTCGGTACCGATGTCACCACTCCTTGCGAAGTCTAACCACCCCTGTAGGCCTTTTGAAGCAACGAATAACTTCGGCACAGCGGAACCTGTTTTTCGTCTGGTATCAATCCCACGACCGAAACCATGCATTCTCCCTCCAGTGAGCCTTTTTCTCTTCATGGCGGCTGCCATTGTGCTGCTGTTCGCTACATAATCACATTTCCCGGGTATGAGCAGAGGCCAGTCCTGAATCCAAATCACCCTCCAGGGCAACCCGATATCAAAGTCCCATTGTTATGTTTCGACCACTGCAGCGACTGCCGAAGTGCCTCTGGTGTCCCTGTTCAGTTTTGGAACATATGTCCACAAGAATTCATCACATTTTCATTACTCCGTCGGTCCGATGATTCTTCCTTAGATGCAGTTGGAGTAGAGGAAGACGGTGCCAAAATTATACTCACTGGAGACCAACTGGTGCACCCGAATGAGGTCACCAAGGGCACTTATTTGACACATTATGCTTCTTCAAAATCGGTATGGCGCACGTTCTGTTCCAGCTGTGGTACCAATATATCGTTTGTGGCTTTCGAGGAGGAGGGGTCGGAGACTCTAATGGATATCGGGGTGGGGACGTTGGACCGCAGCAGTATCGACCTGGTCGGGATGCCGCACCGCCATATTTGGTGGAATTCCGGGATCGATTGGGTCAAGAAACTTATTGCGGAGGGCGATAGGACTACCTCAAACCATGCAATACCCAAGCATCCTGGAGGAAATATCTATGAAATACTCTAAGCGACGGCTAGCCTATGATCCATCTATTTTGACTGTATGAAATCTTACTCTCACTGATGTAATGTTTCTCGTATGGAACCAACGATAGTTCATTCCCCGGCTCGATCGCATCTCTCTTCCACCCATCGGGATTCCCACATCTTAAACTGGACAGATTATACAACAGTCACGTTTTGCAACGAGAATTTCTATCTTTTCCAGATTTTGCGAGAGGAATTTTTCGGTGCGAGCGCTGGTGTGGTATGTCAATGACTAGAGCTGTTCTTTGGACATTCAGTATCCGTCAATTTCCATCTCAAGCTCCGGAGTTTCTGATCTAAATCCTTTCACATTGACAAAGTTAAGTATTGCACCTACCAAGGCCAAATATATATATATATATGGCAACACAAAAGTCGAATCTAATGAATAACAATCTGGATGAATTCCACCCATCCGCTCCTCATCCTCACCCCATGGAAATGCGTCATGTGAATACAACTCAATTCCTTGAGTGGCCTTCTTCGGGACGAAAGGTGTCTCCTGCTATAAGGCGCCCAAATTTCATGCACAAACATTGGCACCCGGAAGCGCTCCCTCGGATAATACATTTTTTTGGCGTATCTTTGGGCAGGCATCGGCAGAACACACCTCTGCAAGTGAATCTCTGGCAGGTGCAGATTCTCGAGGTGTAAAATAAGGGACTTGTTCAACCAGCATGGGGAGAATCATCAGCTGAACTGCATCACGACGACCAGTCACATCGGAAACAATACCGCTCCGGGTTGGAAGGCGTTGGGGTATCGCCTAGACCCTTGATTCTGATTTCAACCTAACATAAGCCGATCTACCCCTAATCCTGGTGTTGACGGTGATAAGGTTGAATAGAGATAATATGTGTAATGTATATGAGGAGTATGCAGACTGTTTACTTCAGTTATATGAGATTGACCAGAGTTGGTCAAGATATTAAAAGTGTGGACTCAATCGCATTCAATTTTTTTTCAAAACTATAATCAACTGTAACTTTTAATGTATTCTATTATCTAGTAAGATATATCATCAAATGAGATACTTTCCATTAAAATCAAGTAATTAAAAATGTCAACAAACAAAGTGATTAAGCTTTTTATCAAAAAAAAAAAAAAAAACTTCTTTTAATCATTCAAGCTTTTAATGAAGATTAAATTCTAACTATATAAGCTGCTGTAAAACTTTATAATACTTTTTATTTTATTTTTAATTATCATTTGATATAGTAGAAATCTCAGTTAAAAATTAAAAACTAATTCTTATAGAGAAAATAGCTTTAAAAAATTGATCATTACATATAGTTTAGATCTGCTCTTTTTTAAAATTGCAAATATATGAAATAATTAATTTACTTCTTACTAAGATAAACTTATTAACTTATCTACGCATTTACTATTTTAAAAAGAAATAAATATATCTATTTATTAATTATTATAAAAAATTTTTTAATTAATTTTAAATTTTAATAAATATAATTTACTGATAATTATTATATAAAAATTTTAAGATTTTTAAACTAGTTAACTTACTACTAAACATTTTAAACTTACATAAAATATTAATAAAATAATTAAAATAATTACTATTGCTGGTTACCGGTGTGAAAAAAGAGTAAGTGCCATTTTACTAAGATTTAAAAGCTAACTAAGGATAAGGAGAAGATATGTGGAGATGCGCCCTAGTTTCATGCCCTAGTTTCCCTTTTCAGTCAAACTCTCGCATGTTCAATTTGTCTGATGTTCAACTTTGACGTTCCATCTAGTCGTTAAAATGCGTGGTTTGACTTCGCCGTCTCAATAATAATTAAATTTATGAAATTAAATTATTTAATTAATTACTTAAAACTTAAAAGATTAAAATTAATTTATTATTTTTAAAGCAAATATATTAATAACTATAAGATGAAAGTTTTTATATAATTTAAAATTAAAATTAAATAAATATAAATTAACTACTTTAATTTAATAATATTTAATATTATATAAAAAAATAAAATGTTAAATTTTTAATAAATATAAAAGTTATATTTAAAAATAATACTAGTATTATTTACATATTATTTATATTTATTTTAATTATTTTGATTATAAGTAATTTATATATAATTTAATATTAAATTTATTAATAAGGAAAAGTTTGTAATTATTTAATTTATTACTTATATACTTTATATTTTAATAATTAAATATATAATATATATATATATATATATATTAAAGCTCTATATAGAGAGAAAATAAAATACTTTTACTCACAAACTCTATTTATTCTCAATGTTTCTCGATTCATACATATTAAGTCTCATTTTTACTGTTTCAAAACAAGTTCCTATCTAATAGGAAATGAAGAAAGCTTAATTTAGTAAAAATGTATGAAATATTTTTTTCAATAAATCTTCTTAAATAAACTTTTATTTTATTTTGTTTACTTATATCGACTGATAGTGATGATCAGATATTATCTTGTTCCCCTTGAAATTTTTGTGTTCCATGTATTGCCCTTCACGCCAGTGGCATGATACTCGGGAGACAACCAGCTAGACGGTGCCGAGCCGGAAAGTAAACGTCAGGTCAAAAAATGGAGGAGGTAATCCTTCTATCGCACTTCCAGAGGTCCATGGAATAGTGATTGCGTCTTCCCCACCAGAGACACGTTTAAAGCAGGCATATAATTCTGTCAAAGTTCGGCCCCTTGTCGTCTCTGATACCAATTTTCACACCGAAAGGACGTGTACGAGTTCAGTGGCGTTTTCATTATCATGTAACTCCCTTAGGGGACCGTAATAACTTCCAGAGGCAATTCCTCAGACAAATAGCAGGGATGGAAATGCAGAAAAGCAACGTAAAGCCGCCAACCCATTAACATTAAACCGATTGGCAGCATACGAACCATTGGAGGCCGTCGAGTTACCAGCGACTGTCAAGGATGTAGTTCCGATGCCACGAATAAGAAAAGCTCTTGATCTACCCTATGACGTCACCGACTCCGGAGCTAATATCTCCCAGGCATATATGGTTTAGAACGTCATGCTGAACATCATGCTGAACATCAACAGTTAAAACAGCCCCTGGCAATGCCCATTTGAAGGCTCCGGTGTAAAGTGTTCCAGTTTTACTCAACTACTCACATGCCCGTGCCGTCACTATAGAGAAAAAAAAAAAAAAGGGGGGGGGGGTAAAATCCAGAAACAATGCCCGACTCTCTCGCAGTCTTCCGGGGCACCACCCGCCAGGAGCTCAACAAGCTCGCAGAGGAGCACCTGGAGCACGATCTACAGCCATCTGATCGCGATAGGTTGAATTCCGCTGCATCCAAGCTTGGAACACACACTACGGTCGGGTCCCTCGTTGGCATCGGGTTAGGGATGTACATGGCGTATCGAGTACGGCGAGTGCGGATGGACATGTTTACTGCTTTCCGCATCGTGGAGAAACCGACACATGTGCAGTTTGCAAGCGGCAGAATAGGTGCGGATGGTCATTGTTCGCTTTTTCTACTTTGGTTTAGATGTGCTCTTGTTAACAACTTGCTATAATTATAAGAGATGGTTCCCGATCTGACACCTTTCCTTCGACCCACTCTGCTGGGCGACATTGCGACGTTCGGACTTTTCGCTGCGGGAGGATTGTTCATAGGTGGAGAAGCGGGGCTGCTCTGTGGCGTTTATTCTGCGCGGAGAACTTTAGTGAAAGACCTGGAGTCCAAGTTGAGGATTGAACGTGCATTTGCGAGACTGAGGGCTGACATTCTTCGGCGCCAGGCTGATGCCTTGGACGGCGGGAAGTCTGACTCTAATCCAGAGAAGGTGGCCGAGGTATTCTAAACTTTGATGGTCATTAACATATTTGCGTCGGCAATCACACCTTCGCTGTCCTTGGGATCCATTTTTCCTTTCAAAATATTTCAATGTAATAATATTTTCTTCCTCCGTTTCCCAATAATAAAACTCGTAAATTCAAAACCTGAGGTGTCACTCGATCCCACGTGACTCCAGCAGCCCTAAATCTGGACAACCAATGTTTGTATATGGGCCTCGGGAGTGGAGATCTCCATCAACCTGGAACAAAAGAAGTGTTTGCTGAAGTAGTGTGGGGGCAGTGATGTCGCTATGGATCGAACAACTTCCAAGTTGTCCCACACTTCTGGTGACAGGCTGGAAAGTAATTACAACTGCGGACGCCGACTCCTCATTCTCAGCCCGTCCGTGAGGAAAATAAAGTACTGAACATACACATGTTGCTCATACAATCCTTCCACCCCGTCGGGACTGCCCTCAGGCAGATCAAGTGTTTCCGCCAACTTCTGGCCATTTGTTGTTTTCAGTTCCCTCCCGACCCCTGAGAGAAGATAGCCACGTATAGACATCTTAAACGGTGCTCACAGAGCAAGAACTGTTTCAGGGGGGGGAATCAGTGAAACAAAGCTTCGTGTCCCCGTGTAATAATAACACAACAAACTTGGAATGAACAAGAAACATTAGGTTTTTCTTATCAATTGATCATTTCCGCCATCTGCTGTTCCCCCTCATATTTGGTAAGACTCAATTAACTCACAGATGGCCTCCTCCCTTTTTTTCACTCTTGTACTTTATCTGCAGCACTACATATCTTTTGTCATTTTCACACGTCGTAATGTAAGTAGCTTAAAAAGTGAAGTACACGCGGGGCCAATTTAAACTTTTTTGTTGTTCTAAACCGCTCTCATCGCATCTTGACGTCAAGGGACAGCTCGCTGCAGTGGAGCTGAACGGGTGGCCAATCCTTCTCCCGCATTTCGCCTTCCCTAATGCAAGAGGGTCTCTGTTGCTGAGGTTTCCTCCGACACATAAGAGCTCCTTCGTTTCGTTCCTGAATCGATGTGTCCGACGAAATTGCCCGGCTCTTACCTCAATATCGGTGGTCCCAATTGACGAGAAACGAATGGCACGATGCCACACTCCAAATGGGAGAAAGCGAAATTGTATTCAAAGCGAGGGTTTGATAAAGTCTGGAATACTGTCGATAAGCTTGGCGCACCAGGAAATCGCTCTTCGAAAAAGCTCGGTGCTGAGGCATTCTGGCCTGCGACGCTAGACAAGGAAAGCGACAAGGCGGCCCGTATCCTGCGCAGTTTTTGCAAGGACGGATTTTACACTGAGGTTGAAGATGAGAATGAGAGGCAAAGCGGGTCAAGTTCGCACGCAAGTAAAGATGATAGGACAGCAGAATACAAGGGTACCGAAGGTAGAAACAGAGGGATTATTGGCAAGCCCAGAGGAAAGCAAAGGGTTGTTCAAAAGATACCTTCAGCGGTGATCAAACAGGCAAAGGGCCTTGCAATATTTACAACAATGAGAACAGGCCTCTGGCCTAGTGGATCTGGAGGTAGCGGAATTCTGGTCGCAAGGATCAAGGAAACGGGCGAATGGAGTCCGCCTTCGGGAATCATGCTGCATACCGCCGGGCTTGGATTTCTGACTGGCGTTGATATCTACGATTGCGTGGTTATCATAAATACATGCGAAGCTCTGGAGAGGTTCAAAGGCATACGTTGTACACTTGGTGGGGAAGTCAGTGTTGTTGCCGGACCCGTCGGTGTGGGAGGTGTTTTGGAAACCGAAATGCATAAGCGACAGGCTCCGTTGTGGATGTATCTGAAAAGTCGGGGATTTTATGTTGGTGGCCAGGTAGACGGGGCTACCATTATCGAGAGAAGCGATGAAAACGAACGTTTTTATGGAGAGAGAATTTCTGCTGCCGGTATTTTGGCGGGTAAAGCAAAACATCCACCACAATCGATAACAACGTTAATGCAGACGATAAAGGCAGCTCAAGGCGATACAGATGTGGACAATTCCATGCTTCCACCACCAGGGGAAGCTCCTGGAGATGCTGAAATTGAAAAGGATTTGTTCGGTATTCCAGCGCCTAAAGACCCCGATCCGTTTGGTGTAAAAGCATTGGAACAAGAAGGCATAGTGATCCGAGAAGCCGGAACGAGACGTATACCTAGTAGTGGCATGTTTGAATTCCGACCAAGCCCGACGAGTCCTATATTCGACCATCGCTTCCCACGGCTGAGTGCAAGTAGTTCTCAGAGGGACAGCTGGCGGAGCAGCGTTCAGAGTACTGCGAGTGCCGACAGAAGCACCCAGACAGACGACTTCATCGACAGCCGACCCACAGTCTCCTTAACATCAATCAGTCGCATCTCGTCACATAATGGTAAAGATAGGACGCCATGGTCTCTCTACCAGTTGGAAGTTGATAACTCATCTATAACAGAGAGCACTACAGCTTCAACAAAAGAGAATTCTTCCCCACGGCGAGGATCCCTTTGCATTCAAGATCACACCATTCCAGAGGATCCGAACCAAGCTCGTCCTGCCAGCCCCTCTTTTACTCGTGCTCGCCTCGTTACTATCCACAAACGCTTATCACCACCACCGCCGCCGCTACCGGCTAGGAATGCTACACGCGTCACCTCGCCTACTTTATTGCATCTTCCAATATCGGAAGAAGCAACACAAGATCAAATTTCAGCTTACGATGAGAGTATTGAAATTTTTGAGGTGCATGACGGCGACGAGAATCATGGGTTGATGAAGCATGATTCAACCGTGAAGGACGTATTCAAAGGAGAAGTAGCTTTTGAAGAAATCCAATCCGCCAAAGCGGATAAATCGTCTAATGAAAACCGTTATCAGCGGGGGGGTAGACTGTATAAAGGGACAACCGGGGAGGAGGGATATGGCGAAGTTTTAACAACAATGGGTGAAAAGGAGGATGTCGCCCATGGTAAACTGCAAAAAGACAACCACCCCAAGAAAAGGGAAACTTTGACTGAAAAATTCAAATCTATGGACAAAGCTGAAGTTGTTTTGTCTCTAGACGAGACGTTGCAGAATGGATTTGTGAATGAGGATAAGGAGGAATTTCACTCTGTTCCTATCTCCCTGAAATCAACAATACGTTTGCAATAAAAGAGTGAGAAGTTCGAGGATGGAATCCTGCAGGGCTTCTCTATGGTTCAAGAACAGCTGGCGAGGAATCCTCCTACAGCTCTGGTGGAAATCGGACGGCGTTGCTTTGTCAAATAGGTAGTCGGCGCATGCCTTTCCTGGGGAACTATCTGTCGTTAATCCTGGCCCCGTATGTTTGTTTATACAGTTTGTGATGGTAAACCTTGGATTTTTTTTTTTTTTTTTTTTTTTTTTTTTTTTTTTGTTTCTTGTCATGTCTCCCTGAGCGAGGGAGCTTCCCAGGATTATATTTTGACATATCCGTTTAGATCTATGCGTATCTTTAGGGAGCAGGAGTTTCCAATGCTACTCTCCACGAAATTATTTGAGCTTCAGTCGATTGGAATTCGCCATAATTGGACGCGGGGCATTAATGCGAAGCCTGGAAAAATCGAAGCCTTTCATTGCGATCAAATGTAGCATGTGAATTGCTACATAATGCTGGTAGATGATGTTCATGGGCATTCAAACGAGGCTCCTTGCCGCAGATTTGCGTGTCCTATGTTTTCTCGTAACGGGCTCTGGGCTTTCCAAAGGGCTAAGTTAAATAATTTGCCACAAATTCATAGTAACTAAATAAACAAAAAGAGTTGATACCATGAGAAACCTTGTCTTTAACCGCAATTATACGGGACAGGGCAGGCAAAGAATAGCTGAGGCATGCATGAGATTATCTCCACGGTTGATATCGCAACATGAATGATTTGAAACAATCGAGCGTGGGAATCGTCTGGAGATTGTCTTTGGATGCTCATTCGAGGCATCCTACATCTCTCTGCCTGATAGAGACATACGGTAGCTGTGTGGCCTGGACCCTCAACAATAAATAAGCCCTTAGGCACCCACCTGCAGAGGCCTCTGCGGGCAGTGGCATACAACAAGCTCAGCGAATAATTCCGAGAGATGGAGCCAACATCTCAATTATCTGCCAGCCCAAGTCGCGAGGCCAGAGCTTGGTTTCATTTGGCGCCCAGTGAGATCATGGTGTCGCTAGCCAATCACCAGTGCGCTGCCGCCTAGTCAAGGAGCTGAGACGGTTTTAAGCCACGGACTGTTACTAGTTAAAGCTCTGGTCTTTGACGCCAAATAAAAATAAAAAAGAAAAAGAAGAAAAAGAAGAAACAAACACACCTTGAGATGGCGGTTTAAAAAGGCTCTGTGTCTCCCTATTGTTTGGGGTCGTTGTATTTAACTCTACATCCATCCTTCCGCTCCATCGTTGCCCTTCTTCTGCAGTCGTTTTCTCCTCTTTCTCATAGTTTGGTTAAAACATGACTGGCGTCTTCAAAAATCACATTATCGCCTTGAGTGGCACGTTTCCAGGGTATAAGCAAGGTGTGTTTCAACACATGATACTCAAAAAAAAATTTAAATCTCAACAGGAATAAAGAGGATGGAATGCTATCAGCCGGCGTTCGGGGCTTGGAGGTGCTAACCGTTTTACAGCGGTTCTGATAGACAGAATTGAATCCGGCGGTGGAGTTTACACTGCAAAGGTGGTTGATACATGTACGCATCTTGTGACTACGCAGAAGGAAGTAGATGACAGTAAACCAAAGTGTGAGTTTCTTTTCTTTATTATTTTTTATTTACCTCGCCGTTTGCAATTGACTTTTATCCTCATTACTTTGTCTTGTGGAGCGGTGTTAAACAGGATCTTAATAAATCCAGTGCTTGCTGAGAAGTTCTCATCTCTCCGCTCCTAGTTGTGTTACATATAACTAATTATGCCTCAGGTAAACAAGCTGCTTTAATCAAAGACTTGCATATTGTCTCCTTGGACTGGCTTCTGGATTCAGCCGCGGACGGGAACCCAGTCACAGAATCTTCTTATCTTCTAACAGCAACCGCTTCGCCCACAGCAGCAGGTAATGACAGGCCATTAAGGTCATCCAGAGCCAAACTGCAGCTAGATAGTTCCAATGTCAAACCAAGTGTTGACGGTGATGACGATGATAAGCCAGCCAAAGATGTAAAGCCATCAGATGGGAAGAAAAATCCAGCAAATTCGAAGACCAAACGGACATTAGCCGCAGACGACGAGGACGCCTCATCCAAATCCCAAGATGAGCCCCCAGCGAAGAAGCAAAAGGATGCTCAGAAGGCTTCCCCTCCAACGTTACAAGTGCCAGTCGATGAAAACTACCCACGTCGCTGTAAGTATCATTCCAATCTTTAAGTGGACTCTCGCATGTGACTTGCAACAAAGTTGGCTGAAAACACACAAAGCAACTCATGAGGTTTTTATCGACGATAAAGGTCTTATATATGATGCAGCATTGAACCAGACCCATTCCACATATAATAACAACAAGTTCTATCTGATCCAGTTACTGGTGAACAAAACCTCGGGCAAATATACCACATGGACACGATGGGGTCGAGTGGGCGAAAATGGACAAAATGCCGCATTCTCTGGGCTCACCCTTGATCAGGCGAAAGCCACGTTTGATAAAAAATTCAGAAACAAGACCGGACTTTCGTGGAGTAATCGACTCGACCCACCAAGGGTTGGAAAGTATACTTTCATCGAGAGGAACTATGAGGAGGACGACTCTGACGGCGAGGACGCTGATCAGAAGAAAACGGGCAAAAAGGTGAAAAAGGAAGATGAGGAAGAAATGAAGCTAATCGAATGTACATTGCCGCAGCCCGTCCAGAAATTTGTCGGTCTCATCTTTAATCAGCAACATATGCTCTCGACAATGGCTAGCATGTCGTATGATGCAAAGAAGTTACCCCTGGGCAAGTTAAGCAAGCGCACTCTCATGTTGGGTTTTGAGGTTCTCAAAGAGCTTTCAGAATTGGTCGCGGACCCGACAATTGCCATGCAAAAATATGGTCGGCCTTTTGGCCCAGCAGCAGAGCAACTAAGCAACCAATACTTTACCCTCATTCCCCATGTGTTTGGGCGCCATCGCCCACCGGTTATTGGCTCCCAAGATATCATCAAGCGTGAAGTTGATCTCCTCGAGACTTTAACCGACATGGAGATTGCGAACGAGATTATGAAAGATGCGAAAGCCTCCGAAAATGGCGTACATTATCTCGACATGCAATATCAAGGCCTTGGTCTGCAGGAGATGTCACCACGTACGTACTTCATAGCTGCTTCTTCCACTCTTTCTTCAATCCCCATAATGCTAACACTTTATTGCCCATCCAGTGGATCCGACTACCGTCGAATATAGGGAATTGGAAGACTACCTCGTGAAGTCTCACGGGCACACGCACCATCTTCGTTACAGGGTAAGCCCCGCCAGAGTCCAGTAATTGGGAAAAAGCTAGAATAAGCACTAAGCTAACTAATCCTCAGCTCGAACACATCTTCCGGGTTGAGCGTCATGGCGAAAAGGAGCGCTTCGAAGCCTCCCCCTTCGCACACCTACAAAACACCAACCGCCGCCTCCTCTGGCACGGTTCCCGTAGCACCAACTACGGTGGTATCCTTAGCCAAGGTCTCCGAATCGCACCCCCCGAGGCCCCAGTAACGGGTTATATGTTTGGCAAAGGTGTCTATTTTGCTGACATCTCCAGCAAATCCGCCAACTACTGCTGGCCCTACAGCAGCGACAAGATTGGCATTCTGATGCTCTGTGATGTCGAGTTGGGGAATCCGATGCTGGAACTTGTAAACAGCGACTACAATGCTGGGGAGAATGCGAAGAAGCAGGGAAGTCTGTCTACGCTTGGTAAGGGGCAAACGGTCCCGCAGGGTTGGAAGGATGCGGGCTGTGTGCATGAAAGTCTTAAAGGGGCTCTTATGCCGGATGTCAAGGATCCCCCGAAGAAGCAGGACAATACTGATGCGCGGTTACAATACAATGAGTATATTGTATATGATGTGGCGCAGATTCGAGTTAAGTATTTATTGTACGTGCATATGTCTTGAGACATATGTCGGCAGCGGGAAGAGGGCGACGCTATTGGGTTGGAGAGAAAGGGCTAAAGAAAGTCATTTCAAGTGACAGGCGGAGTGGTTAATAACAAAGCCAACAACCGAGATAAAACGCTGTGCTGATATCCATAAATATAAACCAGGGGTGGTCGTCGGGCATCGGGTCCACAGAATTTTTTGATTATTATTGGCGTATGCCATGTTTTCTATTACGTACCTTTTCATATCTCTCTTAGGTTCTTCTGTGTGAGGTTGTTCCCAGTAATGGATCCACGTCTCTTTTTATATATGCTTTCGTCGTTCAGTTTCTTGCGACCAAGACTCGTATATATATACCTAACATCAAGCTAACTATAGGTTAACGAACAAGGAGATCACGGGCATGTCATGTCGTTCATGACGCATCTATACCACGCCCTTTAACTTCAGGGTAATCCTAAATAATTGAACAATGGAGGAAAGTCCGTTTTCTTGCGTCATGATGACTTTTGCTGGATTAGACAAATCACCGACCCGCAAGTGGCATCCCACGAAGCATCATATGAAGAGTCGGTTTGCAATCACCTTCCAATCACTGGTTGGCTCAACTGCCATCCTCAGTTTCAATAGCTTTTACACACGGGGCAGGGAATTCTCTAGTGAGCCTCTGCCAGGCCGTTTGTGTATTTCGCAAGCAGCAAAGTATCGATTTGGTTCAGGTCCTCTAGAATCAGACCAGCTGCTGGTCTGGACGCTTGGTTGCGACGGCCCTCTTCAGCTTTCCCATGACCATATTACTGCATAGCTAATGTCAGAGCAGTCTCCGATCGACCAGTTTACTAACAAGGACATCACCAAGCTTTATCCTACCGCTGTTGGTATTAATCGGGCACAAGTCCACAAATTGGATGCCAGGAAACGTGCTCCGCATCGGCGCAACAACCGTTGCAGTCGGATAGTTTCCAGGCGTAGGCAAACCAATAGTTAAATCCCTAGCTGTATGTTTTCCCCGGACGCTTACAAGGGCATACAGAACCATCGTGCTCAGTTAGGGGGGGTGGGATGGAGCAGCAGTGTCTCTACACTTCTAGTGGGCATATCCATCAGACCGGAACTCCCCTCTTCTTACTCTTTTAATGTCGGAGGATATTCACTCTACATGCTCGACGTATGGTGAACATCCTAAACCGGCGTTTTTTTGCGTTCCGTCGTCGACATTCAATCATCGAAAGCATCCCGGGTGCACAAATTCCAATAATCAATCTACAACTCCCAACAAAGAAATGCGTAGTGAAGAAATGAAGTACTCGCACAAATTATGCTCTTATTATCATTACACGATTTGATACTCTATACATACACACCGGGTGGATCAGCCACTCATCTTCCTCTGGTCGTCACCACTACCAGCACCAATCCTCTCTCCTTTCCTCATCACCCAGTAAATATGTTCCCGCAACCTTGAAGCCGCCAACCGTAACACCCTAGCGGTGGAAACAGATAAGAGCCCAGTAACAAAGCAAATAGAAAGGCTAAAACATCACCATCATCCCGTACCTACACTATCTCTCAATAACCGCCATATCATCAATTTATGGCATTCAGCTCTAAAATAAGAGGGCAGAACACTTGTGTTCAGCAGAGAAACTGAGAACAAGATGAAAGGGGAAAGCATTTGCAAAACGCAAAAATCAACAAATCCATACCCATTTTCCCTACCAGGAACATCCCAAATCGCCGTATAACCGTGTATTCCTTAAACTTCCTCTAAGGGTCGGTTCTTCCGGGTATCCTAGCAACCGCTGGTCTGATAAGAAAAGAAATGGCAGGGGGAGGGGAGGGGCGCTATGCCAGCCACAAACTCCACCTCAAAAAACGAAACAAACACTCCGCAAACAACAAATGAACAGCTAAATTGATGCAAAAACATGATTCTCCTAAGACGGGTTTATTCCAACATAACACCATGTGTAAGTGTATGTGCATAGAAGGGCAAGAAAGCAAAAAACAAAACAGAAACAAAAAGGAATACAAGACACTAAAGAAGGGCACAAAAAAAAAAACAAAAGAGCCCAGGGATAGGAGGTATGAAAGCCTATGCAGAAAAGGATATGACGTCCAGGCCGTGTTACTCCAATAGGATCCTTTGAGGATTGAGTTGAACAAAAGGGTAAGTGATCCAGGAGGTAAAAAGAAACAATGCCATGTCAAGAGAGACACCAGAGAAAAAGTGGAAAAAAGCAGCAATGAGAAAATGCAATGAGCTAAAACGTAGCACCCGTGAACAGAAGAAATAGGGAGACAGAGAATCGGGGAAAAAAAAAAAAAAAAAAGAAGAAAAAGAAGAAGAAATAAAAACACAATGAAAAAAGGCAATAAAAGAAAAAAGAAAAGAAAAAGAAAACCCCAGCAAATCAAGACCTATCTGGCTAGCGAAGAAACTCCGCATGCTCTCTATTCCCCATCAACCGTCGAAACCGCATATTCCTCTCCCCACTCCCAAGCACGCATCTCTCATCGTCATCCAGATCCGCTTCTGGAAGCCACTCGTTAGGCAGGTCGGGGTAATAAGTATCAAGACGCTCTTCAATATGTCGTCTCCTCGTGCGCGCCATACCGAACTCCTGACCCCACTGACACCGATCGAACTCCATCAATCCGCCAAACGCTTGATCCATATTAGCAACCCAGATGCGGCCGCCATCGGGAGTGTAATCAGCTCCTCCAATTTCGCCAAAGAAATCATGCACTTGACGCGTCTGGTACGTCTGCGCGTTGACTATTGAGATGCGATCGGCAGGCTCGCACATGAGAAGCGTACGCGGACCTCCCCCAACAGGGGAATATCGCAAAGATCGGTAACCTGCGACGTCGGACTCGATGAATTGGAGTATTCGCCACATACGAGCGTCCCAGATGTTAACAATTCCGTCCTGATTGCTTGTTGCAACGTGAAGCATATCTGGTGACCACACACAAGCGAACCCAAAGTCTTGATGGCCAGCCAGTTGCTGTAGTGGCTTCCCAGTGTCACTATCGACTATCCACGCCTCTTTAGCATCTCCAACTATCACACGGAGTCGACCATCCTGTGAGGTGTCGGTACAATTAATGGCACGCGCAAACTTCTGGCGTTGAACAAATTTGTTGGTCTCACAATCAAGGACTCGAATGTAAAGATCGTTGGACGAAATGATTGCCTGAGGACTACGGCTTGTCCGGTTCTTGATGATATCGATGTGGTTTGTTATCCCGTTTGGATCTTTAGTCACATAGCCATTTACCACAGTATTGTCCGTCACAAGGCCTCTCATAGCATATTCCCCGGAAAATCCGCCAACAAGCGTCACGCCGTGCTTAGCTTTCATTGTTGAAATTTTGACACGATCCACGAACACGGCCAACTTCAAGTGATTGGAGAGGTCGATCAGGACGCTCTTCTGGTTATGGAAAGGGGTTACGGAATAGACCTTCGATTCGTGAGCATACTGCACGGTATTCGACGATGTCACGGACATAAGATTGCGCAACTGGAAATGCGACATTGACGCCTTGTACTTGGTATACATTGTCTTTGCCTTAAAATATTCCTCTGCGTGTGGCAACCGCTTCGAATACTGCAAAATGGCTCAGTGAACAATTCAAGAGAGAATTAGAGACGACTCACCCCATGTGGATTAAACATCAGATTATGGTAACATTTGTACCAAGAATCGCGCAGCATCCTAGCATCCGACCTCCGGACATTCATCTTCTTCCACCAAGGGATTTTCTGGATATCGTAGGACTGGAACTGGTGGTCATCCGGGCGCGATATCTTCTGCGGCCGTGGCCAATACGAAACATCTGCTGCTGCGTCCGATATGGGGATATGAGGCCGCTCCTTCGCTGGAAGCTGTTCTGGGGGGATTTTGGATCGAACCAGCCACTGCTTAATGAACATGTCGACCGTAAGATTCCTTTCGAATGCTGGAAATTCAAGACCGTCAGCAATACTGTAAGTAAGACCTTTGCGTGGGGCAATTGGGATCGCAAGAAGTGCGCTTGCAACGTGGGCATTGAAATATTTCAAGATCAATGAAGGGGGGACATAGTAGATTGACTCTTCAGAAGTCTTGTGTATGTCATCATACTGAGCCTCAGTCAAAAGCTCTATGGGGCGAGATGCTGGGGGCCTAGCTGTAACATTTCCCGGACTGAGTGGGCTGACTGAAGAGATGTCTGAAAGGGAGGCTGGAATCCTGGGCCAGGGAAGTTCTCTACAGAAATAAAAATGCGGGGAATCTTGTGTATGTTCGTGAGACTTCATAAACTTATCTGTCACGTCAAGGCCAGTAAGGAAAGTGATGGAGGTTTCATTAACGAAAAGGGCACGATGGGCACCGCTAAGTATGAAAAAGCCTCTTGATGGGCTTGCAAAAATGGAAAATTTGAAAATATAGTATGAAATGGTTTGCAATATGAAGCTGTCAGCGTTGGGTAATGGATCTCGTGTGCAAAGGCCAGATGAATATTCAGGGGAATTCATATTATTAAATGCACGATGGATGATGTGCTGGGCCTTTCCAAGGGTCCAAATGTTGAATGGGAGAAACAACGTAGAAAGTGGGCTTATGAAATGAGACTCCATACTTTCCGTCTGCGTAGACATGCCTGTGTCGAAGTTATCGTCATCGTCCGCAGCATTACTGAATGCAACGTTTTGGCCAATAATATTTTCAAGGCTCGTACCAGAAAGGGGTTGAGGACGAGCGCCAATGGTGGGGTTTTGCACTTGGCTTTGTTGAGGCCAGCTGCCGTGGAAATTGTTATCAATAGTGAAACTTGGTGGATAATATTCAGTGGGATCACACCAGGACAACTCATCATCAGTGATGTAAAACTTTTCAGTGTCATTCGTATCTGAGAGAGACTCATCGCAAACACTTCTCTCGCCATCGAAAAAAGTTGGAGGTTGACCGTGCAATCTGTCATAAGAAAAGCCGGATAGCTCAGAATCTTCAATCAGATTATCTGGGAGAACCGGGATTTCGTCGTCATCAGCATCGTCATCACCATCGTCATAGTCTTCATCATCGTAGTCGTCCTGTTCGCCATCACCGAGCTCCATGTCTTCGTCATCATCCATGCTTCCTGGATTTTGGGTCAAAGTTTGTGGGTGATTTGGGCCAGAGCCACTTGTGGAATTAGGGAGAGAAGGGGATACGACAGTACCAGTTGCTGTCATGACGAAAGTCGCTGATCCATTATGTGAGCTGAGATTGAGTTGATCTGCGGCGTTGCCATCGCTAGATGAGGGAAGAGTAACCCCGGCAGCCAGATTTTCGATGACAGGAGGGGGATGAGGTAGATCCAGCAGTGCTTGCCCAGAAGTAGAAATCTGATCTGGCAAAACGCTACGATTCTGGGGTTCCGTAGTGCCTGGCACATATGCAAAGGAAACAGTAGAATGAGACAATGACTGTAAGTCATCCTGGCATTCATCTGGGTTATATTCTGGTGTATAGCCAGTCGAGTCTTGAGGTACAAATGTCGAAACAGGGCCTTCCGAAATTCCAAAGCGGTCAATATTGGTAGAGGAAGATGCGGCTTCGCTTGGGGTTACGTCCGCCAATAAAAAGCTCCGATTCGGGTTCGGATGCAGTTCTTCTTGGTTCGTAATTGCTGGACGGCTTGACAGGCTGTCTGGCTTGTTAGGGTCCGATGGTGATGAATTCATGATTTCAGGAGGCTGCACAGGGGCGGGATCGCTTTGGTCGACCATTGTAATGGTTTCATAGGATAGACGTGTGGCTAGAAAGGATTACTCCAGATTAAGCTAAAGTTGATATTGATCAACGCGTTGATAATGAACAAAACTTGTTTGCGCTTCAACACGCGCGTAAGCACCGACGGACACCACCTAGCACAAGTTTAGTAATAATTTCCACATAAGATATCTTCTCGTGAAACACGCATACCACTTCTTCCGCCAATACACTCGAGTAAAATACCTACCTACACCGCTCAACTCGCAGTTGTTGTTTTCGCGTCCCAATTTAACACGGTTTTGAAAAGCAAACTGTCTAAATGGAGGATAGATAAGCATCAATACAATGAACAACACAATTGTATGATCATCCAAAACAACCATGTAGAAAATGCATGGCTGAGACAAGAAAGATATATCCCAACATCAGATTATCAGACATCAGACATTTTGGCACATGGAATGCAAAAGCATCAGTGGGCCTCTTTGGCATTGTTTGAATGCAAGTCATAAAACAAAAAGGGGGAAGGGGAGAAGAGAAGAGAATTAGTTAAATCGCGCGATCATAAGCAGTGCAGACTAAATACCTAGGTATTTCAGCACAAGAGTGATGAGAGATGATGGAAAAACTGAATTTGATAGAAGAGTCGTATTAAACGCCTTCTGTCTTCTTGAGAAAGATGGCTTGGAACTATTAGTGTCCGCACGTCACTGAATAGGTCCAGTCAGACCAAAAAACAGCTTCCTTCCCAACATAAAGGAATGTCTGTTGTGATCATCTTAAAAGGAGGAACTTGGTGAACGTGTTAGATGACTTCAGCAAGTCGCTTTTTGCTCAGGGAGCGCGAGTCTTCGCGAGTTCAAAGCAGAAAATCAAGGTTCTACAACAGGCTCAACGTCCATCAAGACCGAGAACCAAACCAAGGACCATCGAGGAGGGTTGTAGATGCTTGAACTGCCGGAGTGGGAACACTTTTGAGAGGGGCGGGAGAACACATGGCGTTTTGCCAGCGCGGGAAAAAAGAAAAAAAAAAAAACATGACACACACCGTTGAGCGAACTTAGCTTCAAAGGTTTGGATTTGGGGTTTTCAAAGAAGAGGGGAAGCTGGAGAGCCGATGGTTCGAAGAAAGAGCTCTCTAGCAAACAGACAGAGCCGCAGCAGCCGGTTGGATCAGAGGGGCCGTTGTCGCTGTAGAGGTTGAAGAGAGGACGGCGCGGGGGAGGAGGGAAGACGAAGCAGTTATAAAGAGGATGAGGCGGTGATGGGTGAGATATATAAAAGATCAAGCAGGAGTCCCGCCCGGGTTGGGAATGGCTCTGGGGGTTTGGGGGTTTTAGGGTCCGGAGCCGGGGAAATGTGCTGCATTCAGCTTAGACCTGGGCCGTGTGGGGAGGATGATGCTCACTAACTACTAACTCCTCCACAAGGAGTGGGAATTGGCTGCGATCCACGGAGCAGATCGAGCAGAATGGCGGATGTGTTGTCGATTGTGTTGATCAACAATCCTCGAGGAATCAGGGAGTTGTTTAGGGAGTGAGTGAGAGAGGAGAAGAAGAAGAAGAAGAAGAAGAAGAAGAAGAAGGAAAGCAGATCAATGCTCTGTCAACTACTTCCCAAGCTCTGCCGGCGTGTTTTCAGCAGTTACTCCCAGCCAACCAGCCAACCAACCAACCAACCAATACTTATATCTCAATAACTGATCCTGAATGAAGAGACGCACCCTTATCCCGGTCAATCCATGGATGCGGTCTTCCTGCGCAGCGGTCAGCCGTGTTCGGGGTTTGTCTTTAAAGTCACTGTTAACTAACTCTTTATTTTATATATTTTACAGTATGCATATGACGGAGAGCAATACTCCGTTCCACAGCCGGTATCCTACATGTACGTCGGCCCACATCCTGTGCTGAGGTGTATGTTCCGTCTGGACCCTGTGGTAGCGAAACTACGGAGCAATCAAGCTAACTAACTGCTTCTAGTTATGGTCCGTGAGATGTCGTTGCAGCCACTGAGAGCGGTCCGTGATCTGGAGCATAACTAAGTAACTACGCTGCTTTTATCTTCATGCATCCTCATCGCTAGCTCTCATTCTTTGCCGACCGTGGCCATTGCGGTGTGGTGTTCAACGAGTTATCAATGCTTGGTTTCGCCTTCAGGATGGTGATTCCCTGGCTTTCAAAATGCATATGATAAATCTAACGCCGCCCCCACTTCATTTTTTGGAGCTTTTACTTTCCTTTCAAGCCCGTTGTTCTAGCTGGCGCACATGTTTCCATTCTCTCCCTTCTCGCCCAGTTTGAGATCACAAAAATTATGCTGATGCAAACAACCATTGCCATCAGCCGTGCACAGCACTTCTGGGAACGGTCAATCTCTTCTCTGATGACTCTCAGATTTCGCCAACATGGTTGCATATTTATGGCTGTCGGTTCCCATTCTCATCTATCTGCATGCGTGGCCAAGAACTTCCGAGTCTATCCCGATTGGCAATTGAAGAACTTCAACTTCACCAAACTGAACACGATCTTGGTTGAGTGGAAGTTTCTTCGACTGCTGTATAAGAGAGTTGCTGGTCCAAAGATGGATGAGGTGCTTGGCGAGCAAGTCAGCGAGGTGAGTCCTATCAATGTTATGCCAGTCCCCATCTGACCAGATTGGCTGCATGGCCGTTGACGGATGAATACAACCTGGATCTGTCTGTCGAATGCAAACCAACACTGAGCCATGAAAATCTGCTGTCGGTTCTTCATTACCACTGGTGTCTGGACATATCAGCATGCCCCCCCCCCCCCCCCCCCCAATGAGCGATATACAGTGCCACTCCCGCTGCTGTTGTTGATGACCTCTTACACATCCTCCCGTCCTGAAGCGCGCTTACCGAGAGCGGCTGAGTCCGAAGCCCGAATGATGCGCTGCGATACAGGGACGTGGTGTTTCGTGTCATCCATAATCCGCAGGAGCCACAGCGTCATGTTCCGGTGATAGAGGTCACTTTGATGTATATGAAAGGAAAGAGAAACAAGTCCCAGCCGCACGTCCTCCTTCTCCCCAGAGTTTGTTATGCACACCTAATGATGTAGAACGACCTCCATTTTCTATGAGTGGGATGGCAATTTCGCCCCGTGCCCGATCTCCCATTTCCTTGCTGTGGCATTTGCGGATCATGCATTTGAGGCACAGGGTCATTGATTCCCCGGAAGATGCCTTTTGGATCGCCGTCCGTCAGTTCTTACCAGAACAGCCTGCGAGAGAGATGGAAACATGAGATGCTTGATGTACCAGTATTCCGTCGTACCATTCACACTGTCACACTGTACAGGGAGCATGCATTTCTGCAGACCGTGCATTGCCGTATGACACGTTCAATCAGCACCTTCCAACGGCCATTCACGGGCAGACATCTTCGAGCACTACTACATCTCGCAGAAGGTGAAACGGGGATGTTGAGTCCGCATATCTTAGGTGTCCGGCTCCGCGAGTCGGTAATCCGTGCTGCGGGGATGATGAGCTTGACGCGGGACCCGGGGATCCCTAAGGCCCTGACTGATGAACAGAAATCCGCTGTCAACCAGCACCCTCATCTTGTTGAGCTAGATCGGCAGGAGCAGGATCTGGTAAATGATATAAAAAATTCCAATACAGATCGCTCCCAAAGGCTCAGGGCCACCACCTCGCGCGCGGGCTCTTTCAGTCTCTCAGTAGCTCTGTGGATGAGGAACATGAGTTGACGGCCGTTGGATGCAGGTCATCCGTGACTGGACTGCACTCTGTCGCCTGCAAGGGATTCCTAACGGGCAGAAGTCTTCACCTGACACTCTCGTAAGCTTGAAAAGAGGAGCTCAATCTGATAGATATTAATATGTTCTCAATTATCTGTTCAGAGGATCAGTGTCTGTTATGTCTTAAGAATGAATAGCAGGCATATAATTCCAGACTTTATTCATTTTCACGCATAGAGAAGATGCAGGGATATGTGCATGATTATTGTCCCTGCTATCTAGCCTCAGATGCTTGCTCTTTATGTTATTATCTGATCTGTTCAGAGAAAATATAGAACATTATAATATTTCAAAAATCATGCTGCTTCAATACACAAGATTTCATCCTTATGATATGTCAAACTGCTCTAAGCTGTATTCCAGCTGCTGATTCAGTTAAACTTTTCTCCTTTCTTGCTGTAATCTATTAACTTTAACTTTGGCTGGTATAACTTCTTAGCAAAGTTTATTTATAATTATTTATTTTGATTTTGTATTGACACTACTTACAAAAACAAGATGACTTATGTATTATAACAGATTATTTAAAGAAAGCTATTGAGAATTTCAAGCTTGGTTTTATATATAAAATGTGAAGGATAGATTCCTTGATTGATTATGAAGCGATTGCTAGCTACGCGGAAGTTATATACAATGCAGATTACATAAGAAGGCAGATAAGCCTGACACCCCCACTCATCAATGTAACTGTACGCGAGATTACATACAAAAAATTGTCTGTAGCTAGGTATTGGTACATAATTTGACTGGAAAACCTATATTGTTGAAAAACCAGTCATTTTCTTCATATAATCATTTCCACCTGTTTACTGTGTCTTCTAATATCCACTGCCATAGGGCATATCTAATCACCTCAAGTGGCTTGGTCAGCCCATCTGCTGTGTTCTTGACAGACAGAATATAATCAATTGAGATTTTATTCTTGCAGATAAGATCTTGAAAAGTATAGAAGTAGATCTCTATATGCTTAGATTAGTGCAGAATAGCCTCACTTTTGATCAGTTCAATCATTGATTTATTATTCACTCAAATCATCTACACCAGCTTATTGACTGATGATTTAATCAGACTATCATTATTATTGAGATTATTGAGCTAGGACAGCATAAAGTCAGTATCCTCTAGCAATTCCCAAAGGCAGACAAGCTCATATGCAGTCTCAAAGAATGTGATATATTCAGCCTCAGTAGATGATTTTGAAACATCTGTCTGCTTGCTGCTTCATCAAGCAACAGGACCCTCTGTCATATAAATAACATATTCAGTGATGGAGTGAGAACCTGCATCATAGCCTGCTCAATCAGCATCAGTGAACACCATAGATTCTATATCTATGTCTTTTCAGTAAGACACACCTATGTCAAATATGCCTTGTAAATATCTAAGAATTTACTTGAATGTTACTCAATTCTTCAAGATAGAATGAGAGCTGAATCTTCTTAGAAAGTCAGTAATGAAGCTTATATCAGAGTGTGTGTTAACAGTGAGATATTGCAAAGAGTCAATCTATGATTGATAGAAATGTAATGTAAATTCCACTGTATAAGCAATCAGTTCTTCATTATCACTCATAAAATTAACATTCTCCTCCATAGAGGAGGATGTTGAATGGCAGTCATTCATTGAGAATTCCTCAAGTAGGTTCTTTATGAACAGTAACTGAGACAGTGATAATGATTTAACATTTCAATCAATCTTCATACTCAAATACCAGTTTGAATTGCTCATATCCTTGATCTTATAATTAGTGATAATTTAGGCTTTTGTCTATTCAATATCTGATATATTCAAACTATATAGATGAATATCATTCACATAGATAATTATATAGACCTTGCAGATATCATTTATGAAAAAACTGATATCATGAGAACTGATGTGAAAGTCTGTTTTCAATAGCATTTTTCACAGCTTTTTATATTATAATAGTGCTGCTTGCTTCAGATTATATAGTCTCTGCATCAATTCACATACCAGATCACCATATCCTTCATAGAACCTGGTGAGTTGATGTATATATATATATTCATTGATAAGAAGCCAGGTATTTAAGAATGCTGTAATCATATTGATCTGCAGAACATATCATTCTCAGGATACTGAGATCATCATAAGTACTCAGAAGGTGGAAGCTGATATAACTGGTGCAAATATCTTCAAATAGTTGACACTCTTTTTTTGATAATTGCCATAGACTACTCAGCAGATATTATATCAATTGATTCTATCTGCATTATTAATCTTTTTATTAAACACTTATTAATTATGTAGAATCATCATATCTGAGGTCCTTTCAACCAGCTGCCATGTATCAATCCACTTGAAATAATTAATCTTTTTAACACAGGCATGGAAGTAATATTTTCAATTTGCAAATATCTGAGTCTGGATGAGGTTTTTCAGAACTGGCAAGTCAGTAATCTCAGAGTCTGCAGAAATGTCAGTCAAATTATTAGTGAAATTTCTCACTGAGACCTCTCTCACTGAAGTAATATTCTTAGTAAGTATTGAAGAATCCTTCATTTCTAAAGCAGATTCTGGGAAAATAGTAATATTCTGCATTAAAAATGTTAAAATTTATATAATAATCTCATAGTCTATTTATCAATTATTTATAGAGTGTAGAAATACTAGAAGGGTAGATAGAAACTTTTTGTCCATCATGAAATTGTCTGTTGATAAATTGTGTTGAGTGGAGGAGATTGCAACTGCAGCCACATAGGCAGCAGAAGATAGATTCTTGGCATCTTACTCAGGCAAGGCCAGAGGATTCATCAAATGGAGATCTTCTTGAAATATCACATCTTTTAATGTGTAAAAGTGATCATTAGAAAGATTGATCAATCTATAATTATCTTCAAAGTAGTCTTATTGATCACTTAAATCATAGAGCTGCTAACTTTTGTTATTCAAAAAAATCATGATTAATCCCATACAATATGACATCTGGCCCTGCTATTCCATATGATGAGTGAGTTGATGATTGATTTGATAGAGTACACAGGTACTCTAATGATCTGCACTATATTTGTCATTTGAAACATCTCAGAGCTATCATTTGCAGTTAACAGAGTTTTTTTGCCCTCACTACTCTTCTTATTATTATATTTCTCTATTCTCACTATGTTGATGATTCTTCATTCTTTGAGAGCACTATCTGAATTGGCTGCTCAGCAGAGTCTGTCATGACAATGCTTGTATTTCAAGAAAATTGAGAGATTAGAATTTGAACATTCACTCATTTAATAGTCTCTGCATCCCTTGAAACAGCCTTAACAGGCTGAATTATTTTGAATATTGCTGCTATTATTAAAATCTATAGCTGCATTTTCAGTCTGAGCTATGTTGACTAAAGAATTAGCCACCTGAGCAGTCTTCTTGACCTCTTCGAGAGGGTTCAATCAAGAGTGTATTTCCTTCATGATTGAATGAATGTCCAACATAACAGACTTTGATTTGAACTCTTGTACCTTTTTAATTTTCTTTTGCATATAGTTTTACCATATATTGAAAAGTGCAGAATAGAATATGTGAAATACCACATTATTTGATAGTAAAATATTGAGTATTTCTAATTTCATAATAATGTCATTGAACTTATTGAAAAATATGTGTATGTTAGTAACTTGAACACTACTCATTGATGTAAATACCAAGACTACTTCTCTGTAGAGCTGCATTCTTGAGATGAAGAACTCCTCCTCAATCATGTGTCAAAGAGAATAAGTGATTCTACCCTCATTATACTTATTAAAATAAAGCCTAATGCTGGCTGCTAACGTGTTCAAAATAAATGCATAAAGTCAGTGATTTTTGACCTCTCAAAAAAGAGCTCATTCAGGGTCCTCATTAGAGATTTTGACTTGCTTGTCCTCTAATATATCCCAGCATTGAGTGTCAATTAGCTTGGCCTTCATATTCACATGCCAGGAGAGGTAATTTGAAGATCTGACCAAAGTGTTTGACTTAGTGATATACTTAGTATATTGTTTAAACTGGCTGATCACCTTGCCAACATAGCTATCTAGGTCATAGAGATTATATTGCATTCAAAACTTCAAGTTTGAATCTCATGCTGACAGTCAACCTGCCAGTGAATTTGTGAGTATTATGGCCCTGTTATTCTGAGTATGGAGCCTCTCTAATTGAAGTTGAAGCTGCAATTCTTTACATCTTTCTTTTTGAAGTTCTAAATCAATTTTTTGATATTCAAGATCTAATCTCCTCAGTTGCAATTCTTTAGAATTAGTTGCCAGCAGTGAGTTAAAGATCACTGTAGGTGTTTCCACCTCATCTTTTGAAAAAGTTGAATCAGCATATTCAACACAATGTAGGCAGACTGGCCTCACTATGATAGGGGCTGTAATCAGCCCGGCTTGCTGATCAGGCATTTCAAGAGATCCAATATTGGAACTCTTGAATGCCCTTGGGGGGGTCAGTAAGCTCAGACCCCCCTGGTCATTTTCAGATCAGTCAGATTGACTAGATTGACTCAATCACAACTATAAGTGAGTCATCATACATTCTGTCATGTTGTATTAATCTTCTTTATAATGAAGTAATCTTATTCAGTGAGATTCTTGCCTATAAGCTTGATTGAGTGGATTGGCATGTTCTTGTGTGATCAGTTGCTGAAAAATTAGTGAGTTGCAGATTTTTTTTTTCACTCACTAAGTAAATAGATTGAATACAGAAAAAAAAAAAATAATATAAGAGTGCATCAAATCAATCAATTGACATAAAATAAGACAATATTATATTGAATGAAGTGAGCAGTGATTAATATATACTATATTTGACAAGAATTCCCTGAATTGGCAGTTATTTGCGCAAAATGAGTCTCATAACCTGTGAAGGATAAATTCCTTGATTGATTATGAAGTGATCACTAGCTACGCGGAAGTTATATACAGTGTGAATTACATAAGAAGGCGGATAGGCCTGACATAAAAGTTACAATACTTTTTCTTAAAACTTTCTATGAAAATCAGATAACAAATATAGTTACCTTAACTAATATATTATCACAATATTCAACATGAGTACGTGATCAAGACTGAATAAAATAAAAGTTCTGGTCATGATTGATTCTATGTATCAACTGTCAGATTATAAAGAAGTCTTTGCTACTCTTCATAGCAATTGCTCACATCAACGTTGTATCACATCTTGTGACTATAAATGCAACTGTATCAGTAGACATCTCATCAGGTCTCAGAGCTGTCTGATATCGAAGAGAAGGTTTTCAAGGATTATAATGAGGCAATTCTCCAACAAAGACCGTGCTCTCTCTCTCAGGATGCATGTGAAGAACATATATATATATATATATATATATATATATATGGTTGTGGTGCTCAGCTATGAGTCTGTTTACACCTTGCGTATTCAGGTGAGCGAGGAGGGTCTAAGATGGTGAAGCGCAGGTGTAGCAGTTATTTGCTTCTTTTCCGTTTTATTCTTCATACTTGATATTCTCATATCTGCTAAGCCGTACTTCCGTGTGGATATTACTCTACCAGATCTAAATAACCCTTAACGCGACTGTCGTCTACAGTAATTTACAGCTAATAATTGTCTAGATATTCCATCCGATTAACTATCTAGTCAACTAGTCAACCAATTGTCTTGTCGGATATCGTCAACAGATACTCCTATTTTGGATTCTGAGTGTCCTCTTAAGGCGGTCTGTTGGTAGACAACCAAGGGAAAAGACAAACTAGATGCCCGGTATGTTGCCTCTTGACCCCGGCGCAGCTGGATAAATCGATCACCAAGCGTTGTTGCTGGGAATTGAGGACAATTGGGGAAGAATCTTGTTGTAGCTTGCGATAACTAGTACAACATTTTCTTTGTAGATCCAACGATTGTTCGCTGCTCGATACGGACTCTGACTGGTAAACGTCCCGGCAAAAATATGAGCCATGTGCCGGGTTTGCTATTTCTTAAGCTATATGCAGCTGGCGCAATTGATCAAGAAGCGTCGCTGAGCGAAGAACGTCCTAGTCTGCATTGATCAAATTTGTCAAATGTGCTGTAGAAACTGAGTTTTGCAGCCAATGATAGATGCTCGGAAGCTAAAAACCCCGCAGTCCAACCAAAGGTTGTCCCGGCAAGCAAGTCTGCAGAATTTCGCAGAATTAGTTAGTTATAAATATCTCGCAGTACTTCTTTTGTAGTAATAGTACTCCGCAACTTTAAAAAAGTTCTGATTTCCAGAATTCTTCACCCGTTCTTCGATAAGTTTTAACTAAACTGGCCGGTACAAAGTTTGCCGCTTGCCGCTTTCCGCAAAATTCCGAAGATCCATCACAACTCTTTCATACTACGCCTGATTGCCTGCCACCCCTAAGTCTCGAATGATTCCGCGAAGTTCAGCAAGATCTGAAACTTGCCAAAATTTCTCCTTTTCCCTAAGGATCCTCTCTTAGTTTTCCTTGTGTCGACAAGTACGATGGCAGTGTCCGTTCCACACACAGGAAATTCCCTGGTCCCCTTGGACAGGCGGCTATACTCATTGGGGATAGCCCTGGTCCTGTTACGAACCAGATCTCAACTATATATGGGTATGCACGTGATTAGGGCAGCCGAAGTATCCAACTGACAACAACCTGCAGACATTTCAAAAATCCGCAGTAAAATTTAATTATTACATGAATCAGATGTTTTTTGTTTCCTAAATACGAAAAGCGTTTATACAAGAGTAAATTACGTTACCATACACCTCTTGCAACTTGCTCGTAACTTTTAATACCATCGAATATCCGACGAAGCCGATACGTGTTGGACCCTCAGCGTCACGTGACACGTTCTCCACTGGTTTCCACCGGTATATAGTCGTTCTCGTAGGTAGCAACCTTTGCCCATCGATCAAGTCATTATCTTATATGGAAGCAGAAATAATGACATCGTTGCTGTATTGTGACCAGCCTTATTACATCTGTCATCCTTGAGCTTGTGTAAACTAAACTTGAGTCAGGCTTATTGCGCAGTTAAGCAGCTGGGCTGTGTGATAAACAGAACTCTATTCTAGTCGATGACAGTTCTACAACCAACCACGTTCAACTTCTTGAAATATATATATATATATATATATATCAAGGCTCGGATTCACAAAGGAGCTGGTTCATTTTGCATTCGATTCAATCTATAGCTCTCAGCAACAGGTGATTTGGAGGAAGGCACTGCACCGGGATCGGAGACACTGTGAACTCCAAGTCATCAACCATGACATGTGAAGAGCAAGTGAGTGCTTCCCTGGCTGCTCAATAAGTTCAGGGTCAAAAACACGCAGAGGAAATTCCCTGGTCATATTGTTAGAATCCAGCGTATTTTAGGCATGATGGTTTCATTAGAAGATTGAAATCAAGTTCCACCTTATCCAACAACAGAGAAGGATCTTGTTATAATAAAGTTACAGTTAAATTTGATGTTTATATAGCTTTCATAATCATTAACTAGATATTCTAAAATTCTCAGCCGTAAATCCAATTTCAGATGAAAGCATTCTTTTCATATTGATCAACTAGTTTTTATTCAAGATTTTCTTTTTTGAGATAATATAAGCTCAATCTGATAGTTCTTTACCTTTAAAAATCAAAAGATTTAAGAATGATGATCTTTAAAATTACTTATAATCCATTCTCTAAGCTTTTTATGAAAACTGAGTTTTTTTTACTCACTTTAGCTAGCTCTTTAATATTTGAACAGACTTTCCATGCGAGATCAAAATTATCACATCTTATATATGTTCTAAAACTGTTGAATCCGCTTTGATCAAGTTTTCTTGACATTAGTTCTATTAATATACGATGCGTATCTGTCCTCTGGCCTGAATGGATTTGCTAATTAGCGTAGGGAACCAAGGGCCGTGGGTTCATACCCCACAGGGGGAACCTCAAATCCAATGAGATTAACCTTTAAAAACTGGGCACGTCATCTAGCCCACATCAGGTGAACACCCTAATTTGTGCCTTCGGTGCCATCGGTTACACTAGCTGTTGGACCTACCCCACAAAAAAAAGTTGCCACTATTTCTGGGCTGGAAAACATGATTTGCAATTTTCTAGAAATAGTTACCCTGAATGAGTGCGTAAGAGCGAATTGATTATTATATTCTATGATTATGAGAGCAGCTTCCGTAATGCAGCAAAGACATGGCCAGCATGGATGGATGAGCTAGTCCTAAATGGGGCTAGCGTGCCCCAAACACAACCAGCGTAAAAGAGGAAAAGTGCTTACGTATGGGTCGCGGTTATTTTTTTTTTCAACACTAGGTTCCTCCTGTAATATAACTAACTTCTGTATGGGCTTGGAAGATATAAAATAAAATAAAATACAAGACGATATTCTAGAAGACAACCAATTGATTTAAAAATGGCCTGTTTTGGTGGATGATTTTTCATTCAAAAATTCAATGTGAAAAACTACCTTGCGGATGATTAATCCATTCATTCTGCCACCAACCACGGGGTCTCTTGTTGTTTGTTTGTTTGTTGTTGTTGTTGTTGTTGTTGTTGTTGTTGTTGTTGTTGTTGTTGGGGGAAGGCGGAGAGCCCACAGTCTGCTAGTCCGCATCGGTCCTAGCTTCCCAGAGGCTAACAAGGGGGTTGACTGCAACGAGCAACAACCCTGGGAAAAGATAATATCACATCAACATCTGATATTATTATTTGTTTTCCTTCCCACCACCACATTGGACCTGTCAAGTTTTTTCCGAGTCAGCAGAAGGATGTCTTGGCCCGCTTGAGGGTGCGCGAGGAATCATAACGGAGTACGGATGTAGAGTGGGATAAAAAAAATTATCATCAGTGAGCGGGATCCTATCCATGGATCCATCCAACCCAAAAACCCGTCTATATACCCATAACTGTTAGTTAAGAACGGGAGTACAGACTAGATTTAGATAAGATCTATATTTGCAAAAAATATACATATGGCCGAAAAAAAAAAAAAAAAAAAAAAAAACCGGTTCCGCATGGGGCTGTACGCTCTTGCTACGATCAAAACCAGCGTAGTTTTACAGGGGGCTCTTGAGCCTGACAAGCTGTTCGTTCTCCAGCCTCGACAATCTCAAAACCGAGAAGCAAGATGGCGAGCGAGCTCATTCAAGAAGCCATCCTTAACTTTTTTTATAAGCAAGAATGGCCAGATAACTAAATAGGTAACTGGTTGACCGTGATGCAGATTGTGAAAGAGAAGAACCGTGGAATAATAATGTAAAAGATATTAAGTAGTTAACAAGCTAGCGGACGCCGGAAACTGAAACCAACCGAAAAGGGGGGGTATTCAACCATCCAATTATTCCGCCACGTTTATTATTAGCATCTATAAAAGGAAGAGAGGAAGGGATATATGAAAGAATGCCTCATCGCTCTCAATCCGTAATATCCTGAATCATCAACATTTACATCCACCAAGCCGCAAGAGACATGATACCAGTCATCAGGAAAGCGGTTAGCCCGCCTGATGTGGAGCCACCAAATGGATTCTCCAGCATAGAAGAAGCACCGGCCTTTGACGATGACGCTGGTCCTGGTCCAGTTGGTGATGGTTTGGGGTTTGTGTTCGTGGTCGTGGTCGGGGTCGGTTTGGACTCCTCTTGTTTGAGGGGGGACATGACCTATGGTAATAGGCAGGGTGTTAGCCAATTACAGCCTTCTCAAAATTCCAATATGGAGGACGGATTTTGCTGTTTATTCTTGGATTACGGAGTAGCTGCACCCACCTTGTCAACAACTTGGATAACGCCGTTATTCGTTCTAAAATATATATTGATAGGGATGAATTAGTCAATGGCGTCATCTTGATAAACTAGGTATCAATTGCCTCAATTACATATACGACAAACTACAGCTTCATCACCGGAAATATGCTCAGAAGGAGAGTGAAGGTAGGCAACGGAAAAGAGCTCACATGACGTTCTTCCTAATCAGCTTTGCATCGTTGAAATAGATCCCTGTGTCATTAACCGTCACTCGAATCGTGTCATTGCTAACAGTCGTAAACATTTGGCCGTCCGAGAGGAAATTGGTATAAACTGGTTCCGTGAGAGTATGGAAAGTAAGCGCCTTTGCCAGATCACCGGGTTCAGCAACTTTGTCTGGACTATCCGCTTGCTCAAAGGCAGTATCTGTTGGGCCGATGCAAGTAACGTTCCTTAAAGTGTCAAGGATGGGGCCGATTTTGGTGCGAACCAGTGCCCGAGTGAGAGCTGTGAGGTTCTGGCTTTCAATTGTCTTAGTGCAGACTCGTGGAAGCGTAAGTAGCCTTTTGTCCCCATTGCCCAAATTTTAATGTCAGCATTCCGTAACAACATACGTTGACCTGTTTATAGGTCTTCGCTGCAACAATAATTCACGGGTTCGAATAAAAATTGCAGAAAATAAAGATCATCATACCCGTCAACCATGTGAAACAAACCTCCATCCCACATCCCATCAAGAAGGGTCATCTTCACGGATTTATACAAACCCGACAGGACGTCAATTTCCTCTTGCTGTCGCTTTTGCAAACTCTCCGGCCCAACATTCAATACCACAACCTGACCAGAACTACTCTGCTTGTCTCCACCTTCCATTTGCAGTGCATCACCTGCGGAACGATTATTATACTCCTCCCCCGTGAGCTGGGTCGGCACCACCAAGCTTTGAGGGGGTGGATTCAGGAGCTTAACCGATGGCAAATTCCTAGAAAGGATGTGGTATTCCAGGATACGCTCCAGCTCCGAGTTGGGGAGATCACTGATGTCCGAACCGCCATTTGCAGCACTAAAAGCGGCGAATGCAGCGTCATTGGGGACGAGAAATGTGACAATAGAACCAGGCGAGCCCTTGCTCAGCAGTGGAGCTAGCGCAGGATTGTCTTGAAGAAGCGACTGAAATCTGGACAATGAGGGATATCCATTCAGAGCCTCAGCCAACGACTCTGCAAGTGCCGTAGTTGAAAACAAAAGGGGTATTAAAATCAGGCACTGCACAAGCAGGCGTCGAATAGGCCATGTTGTTGCCATCGTTGATATCCTGCTCAGGAATTGACGTTGTAACAGAGTTTCTCTGACAAAACGTAGCAGAGAGGTTGAAACAATCCCAACCTCGTAAATTCTGGGAGAGCATGTCCAAATTATATATGGAATAAGAGAAAATCAGCCACTTTCCCACTGCCACCTCAGCTCGCTAGGAACTCCAAGTTGATTCGGTGTGTCGCTGCGGCTCTTGCAATCCCAGATCGCGACCGCGTGCCACATCGACAGAAAAGCTTATGCCACACTGAATCAACATTCGACAGCGTCCGACATGCTGGCTCAATCTTCTTTTCCTATTGGGAGATGGGAGATGAAAAGCAGGCTCTGAGAACCAGCCACGGAAAGGATTGGTTGAATGTGATATGGTGCTATCAGCCTTAAAAGCTTAAAGGACACTGTTAAGAATAATGGAACCAACGCTTTCCGCTGTTATTCCACAGCGGGCTTGGTCGTTTTCTTCAGCATTCCCGAAAGCATCTGACAATAATAAAAATTGGCTTCAATGGCGGTTGGTGTCGCATTACAGGACAAGAGCTAGAAAAGATCTCCCTGTGCCAGTTGTGCGAAGCTTGGACAACAATTCGTTGTGCCAACTCCGTGCAATGTGTCGTGCGGGGGAGGAGTCTGGGCTTAAATATCACGAAGCCACGCTTTAATAGTAACGCCCGCAAGTGATGATCGTAAATTCAGGGATTGATATATACACTCGCTGCACGGCTAAATACACTCCTCAAAAATACACTATTCTAAATCAAACATAGTGTATACACAGCCATACACCCAAAATAACTAGCATTCCAATGCAGTCGAAATGTGCCCAACCGCACTCATCAGGGAATGGAACCTAGAGGATCTATGGGGTACGCCCGCCGCTGGGGGCGGGGGACTATTCACACGGCGCCCCCGCGCACTGAGATGAAAGAACAGGAGCCTGATATGAGGGTGAATAAACACCTCACAGTCGCCCCTAACGCTGCCGAGGATTATATGACAGATGCCAGGCGGGTAGTTGGCAGCGGCAGCGCTAATCCCCCCTTCTACAGCGCCTGCATGAAGAATCCTCAAGAAAACAAGCTGCCACCTTAATCTCCCTCCAGCGACGCTCCCCAGGGCGGAGAACCTGCACTGTCTGAAAATCCCACTATGGGATCACATCTCAGGCGATAAACATGGTGTTCTCTGATATTTTGGGGAGGTGAAAGCAGGGACGCAGGAGCTGATTCATTGGAGAATATATTCTGAGGATATTCTTTGTTCTGCAGAGCCGCCATACGCAGAGCCCAAGACCTGGCATGGATCAATCGAGGCGAGGATGATTTTGTGGATATTTCAAGATTAACTCATTAGCAATGAATGAGCGCATATTGATCACATTGGAACGCTAGTTGTTTTGGGTGTTCGGCTGTGTACACCCTATGGTTTGATTTAGAATAGTGTATTTTTGAGGAGTGTATTTAGCCGTGCAGCGAGTGTATATATCAATCCCCGTAAGTTCACCCCATGAGCAGTTAGGGGCGATGAAACGTCCTTACTGGGGCAGTGGGCATCCACAGGAGGCAAATTTTCATAATCGGCAGACAATGGATGGGTCCAAGTGTCACCAAGCCCATTCGCAAGAATAGGGAGATCCCCCCCCCCCCCCCCCCGAGAGGCTGGTGAAAGTGCGTCTGGAACAAAATCTTCAACAAAACCCGCATTTAAAAGAGGTTTAATAGTTAAAATGCACACTGTGTAATTGGGTGGCAAGTCTTTTCTTCACAATAGAACACGTGAATCGATGTTAAGCTTGTATATGCAGTGGAATTGACTTTTGAGAGTATACTTTTGTTGTCAGTTCTGCACCCCTTCAGGTGGTCAGATGGATATCTCGATTGAAAATTTAACTTCTCAAGTAGGATTCGGCGAAAAGGGTCAAATTGGTAGCAATTTTTGATGCAGCTAAATTGGCTGAATTTCTTACTAATTGAATACTTCCAGACATGATGTGGAAATTCTATTATTGATGGATTATGCGCCTATGACATCAAGTGCAAAGATTCATTTTTCGCTCGAAGTGCCAAACATCGGGTATTCTGGAGTTATTAGCCAAATATATAGCTCCCCATTGTTTTGTTGCCTTTCACCGTTTCATGGATCTGTGTCTGTTGGAGTTATTTCAAGATTTGAGGTGAAGGTTGAGGTGATGGCTTTTTGCTCAATGTGGAACAACAGACTGGGTCGAACCTTTGGTCAGTGGGGGGCTTTCACCTGAAAACGAGTCTGTTACACTTAACTATAATCTTACAAAAAACGATTCAAATTCGTTCAATAATACTTTAAAAAGGATATGAAAAGTCAATTCTTCCAAAATCTGTTGTTTATTTTAAAACTACCCCCTAACCGGGAAAAAAAAAAAAAAAAAAAAAAAAAAAAAAAAAAAAAAATGGAACCAACTTAACACTAAAAGCAAGCAAAATAGAAAGAAAAGCAGTCAAACATAGTGATTATTATCTTTTTATATGTCTTTTTTCCCATCCAATAAACAACTGGAAAAGTAGTGGAAAAGAAGCAAAAGCAAAACGCCTAGGACAAAAGGAGAACAGGAAACTGATATAATTAGGCTGCATAGTACATGCTCTGACTGCAAATAGGAGAGCCAAAGAAAGAACAGGACTGGAACACTGGTTGAATAGTTAATATTAGCCAATGCCAAAGTTGCGAACAATTACGATAAAATAAGATAGGAGGTATATCCAGAACGGTGGCAAAAAAGAAACAATGTGTAAAAGTAATAGTGAGATGAAAAAGTGATTTCGAAGTTTTTAAAACAAAAATGATTCGTTACTTGGATATACGTATATACGTATGGACTCTAGTAAGCCAAAGAGAAATGTACAGATATTATGATGGCATATAGTAGGTAATAAACGGAACAAAAATTGAAGAGAAGGCGAAATTACACAATAGGAGACAAAGCGAGCAAAGTGGGGGAAGGAAAATAACAGGTTAGAAGGAAGACTAAAACAAACGCCCCTAATATTGCAATATATCGTGGCTCATGCAACGGAAAAGGAAGAGAGAAAATGGGATTTCTGAATGCCGTTTCGGAGATCGACGGGAGAGGACACTCATGATGGGATAGGTAGTGGTTGTTGATCTTGCTTGAGCAGCGAAGCGACGGAATCCACCCGGAGAATTACTGTGCTGAGGATCTAATACTCATAGGGTTCGTAAGTGGAATGGTATGGCGGATAACCAGAAACATTGGTCTGGGACTGGGACGACCATGCGCTGCCCATAAGTTTAAGACGGCGTTCTAGAAGAGTGGGGAAAAAAGGGGAAGTCAGTATCAACAGCCCATACAGATTTTTATCCAGTGAGAATAATTCCGGAGAGGCATACCTTTCTCAAAATCACCCCATCTCTTCATAGTAATCTTACTACTGTCGAATTCTCCTTCATACTCAATTCCAGCTTTCTTAGTCTTCTCGCCTGCCGTCTTTCGAGTATCACCCCAGCTGAAGTCATCGAACTTCCAGTAGGAATATGTAGGCAGAACAAAGTTCCATATGGGCAGGGAGAGGAGGTAGATAAACATCCACATGACATATGAGAGACGATGAGCGGTGACAACGATCAGGACGGCAGGAAGACCAAGGATGAGCGCTAAAAGGATGAGCGGGATGATCTGCACAGGTTTCTTGATGATGGAGATGGTAACGACGTAAAACGTGAAGGAGATAGCGGCAGGAAGAACAAGCGTCCCAACAAGCTCCATGAACACTACGAACTGCATGCTGAAGCAGAAAGTCCCGCAAAGATCTCGGACTAATACAAGTTCCATCAGATTGTGTACAGTACTGTTGATCCACCGACGGCGCTGAGAGAGGAGAACTGAGAACTTTTCTGGAACGGTAGTTTTACAGACGGCCTGAGGCACGAAAACTTGTTTGCGCTTCGGGAAGGTTTTCAACATCAATGTCGACAGGTATCGATCTTCGCCTAGTAGAAGGAGATTCTTTTTATGAAGCGTATCGACGACGTTCTCCGAATAGTGCTCGACCACGTCAGGATTCGCAAGAATTGGCACCCAATAGTTTTGACCGCCCTTGGGGGCTTTGATTCGGTACATGCAGAAGCATCCAGGCAAGCAAGTAACACCACCAAAGACGGATTCGAAAGACTTAGAAAGGTGATGGGAGATGAAGTACCTAAGTTGCTTGTTAGCTCCAAAACTGCCGAAAAAATGATGGGTTCGAGCGAGGGAGGATATGAAACATACTCGAAAACCTGTATCATTGAGACCCAACTCTCGGTTTTATTGGCAATCTTCGTCTCACCACATAGACCCATGATCTCGGGATCCTTAACCATAGCGGATATCATGTGCGTTAGACTGTCTGGGAAAACCTTCGTATCCGCATCAACCATGAGAACAACCTCATAGAAATCTGGAGATATCCCCGTAATCTTCCACAATCCATTAAACATCTCGAATTCCAGTTCCGTCATCCGCTCATCAAACATGACCTTCTGCAGGAACGACATCAGAATGATCTGACTGTCGCGCTTGCCTCTGTTTCCTGGCTTGCTCGTCTCTGCTTCATCTGGAGTTCCGCACTTCACAACCACCATCATCGGCACACGCTGTTGTTTCTCGAGGGGTACGATGGACTGTGGGCCGTAATCATAGAATCCAGTATAAATCTTTGCCATGTTGTGCCTCTTTGCTCCACTGGCAACGGCAACGTAGGAGAAAGCTTGGACCTCATCGGGTGAGACAGCGTGATCGCCCATCATGGTCAGACAAATGTCAGGGGTAGTGAGAGTCTCACCCTTTCCCTTAATCATACCGTCGCAAATAACAATAATAGTCTTATGACTGTTGGGATAATCGGTCATGGCAATAGAATCCAGCGTTGTGCGCAGACCTTCTTCACCCTCCGAATAGGCTGTTACTAGACAAAGTGCGTGTGCTAAGGGATATCCAAATGGTTGCCATTCGGGCGGTGGTTGAGGAACAACCGCTTCATGAATAAAGCCCGGAAGACCCGTTTGTTCAGCATCGCTAATAGCCGTGGAGAATCTCTGATCTTGAGCACCGATCATCAGATTGGTATGACTCCCCGCGAAACTGTGCTGGGCATAGGGATCGGCACTTAGAGTCCCCTGGCTTTGGTTTTGTCCCATCTTGTACATCGAATTCAGTGCATTGAACCTGCTGCTTGCGCTCTGACTGACCATGGTAGTGGGTGCCGCACGCTGCTTTTGCGACCCGCGATCCAGTACATAGGGGCTAGTGAACCGGGAGGTTGTAGGGAAAATGCCGCTACCGCGTTTGCCACCCCTATCGAGCCCCGCGAGATCCGCCAAGCGTGGACCCGGGCGGTATATGTCGTCGGACCAGTCTTCGATTTGCCTCTTCCGCTCCTTCGAGCTAGGATCTATATTCGTTTGTGCCGCAAAACGTCTAGCCATGAACCATTGAAACGCCAAAGCGAGCACAAATTTCGCCCCAACTACAGCTAGAATAAATACCAAGGAGAGGTATAAAACCACTTTGGAGGAGATGCAGCCCACAGTCTCGGTATCAATGGACCCAACCTTGATAATTTCGGTCAAACATCTCGCCAACCGTTTATCAGCGGGCGACTGGAATATATGTGTCGCGTCAATACCTCGAACGGTCGGATTTGTTCTGAGCGCGTCGAATTGAGGGGGAACAAAAACTTGGGATCTGTCAAACCATTCCAGAAGATTCAAATCAAGAACATTTCCTGAATATACCATCAGGTTTCTGGACTTATTCTTCAAGTCTTCCCACGTGAAATACACATCTCCAGGCTTGTTTAACCTGGTGTAGAAGGTGCTTCTGGCACTTGCAGACGTATGGCAAGAATATCCTAAGTACGGCGGTTCGGTAAAATTGGGTCTGCTGGAACCATCCTGCTTAAAAGGCACGCACGGAAAGTACCATGCTAACTCTCCCTCACTGTTTGTTGGCACATTCGAGTTTGGTACCGCAGTGATGATGCCCTTACAAGCACCATTGACATTCTGGAACAAAAAGCTGGCATCCAAACCACCGTATCCAACAGGCGGATAGGCAACATTCGTCCTATCAGGTACCCCGAGGGCTTCGGGATGCTCTGTGCCCTCCATACTATACGCTTTTCCATGGAAGATAATATTTCCAACATCGACCTCGTTTATCTTGAGGCGAAGGCTAGGTGTACCGCAGACGACTTGGGTAAAGCCAAAGGTGAGAAATCCAACAAAGGTACAAATCAGCAGGATTATACTGATGAGACCAACTTTCTCACGCCAAGCTCGTCTTTGTGCTTTTGCAGGCATTCCAAAGCATTTGAGGATGAAATCGGGACACCAAAAAGTCACCATGCCACAGTACACGTTCCAGAAACTTGGGGGCTTAATAGCGTCTAGCTCTTCCTGCCGCCTCTTTTCCGCCTCTCTGGCGGCCGTGGATTCCTTCCGCGACAGTTTTCTCTGTGAAAGCTTCTTGGGCCCGTCTCGCTGTGATGGATGGTGGCCTTTGAATTTGCCCGAACGAACCCCGCGATCAGGATAGCTGGGGGTGATATTACTCTGCTCGGTTCTAGTTAGGCTCTTTAGATCTGTACTTCCCGAGCTCATCGTATCCGCCTCTCCGCATTCATACACAGGCTCGTTCCCGGTCGTGGAAGGTAACGTCGCCATGTTTTGCGCATGTTGGCGGTAATGGTAGTTTGGATGGTCACGATTCATGCGGGTTCGTTCTGGGCGAATCAAACTCCTTTTCCGGTTCAAATTCTTTGAAGACATGATGGGGTCCGCCTCACTTGTTGGAGTTACCCCAAAAGGTGTGGAGGCCCCAAAGTCGCCATTATTCCTTCGTCCACCCGATACGGGGGTGGAGGGATTGTCTAAATATCCGCCAGACTCGAGGTCGGTACGACGACGTTGGGACGAGTCTCGAAATGCAGGTGGTTGGGGATCTTGTCCTTGGAATGACTGAATTGGGCGTGGAGGGGGCAACATGTTGAATTTTTAAATTCCGCTGAATCCAGAAAGATATTATTAGCCGTTATTGTTCATAGGATACGATAGTCGACTTCGATTGTTCCCATAACCGCACAGTCCAATCGCCAACCAGCCCATCCACATACCAGTCAAGTTCACCACGGGTGATGTCCCGGATCCAAAAGGTCCAGATTCACTAGCCCACGACACACACCAAACTGTACTACCCACCACTCTCCCACACAAAACAAAAAAAAAAAAATCAACAAAGATAGAGGCACTAGCAAATCCGCCGTTCAACCAGCGTTCGAAAGAATGTGTCCAAAGAAGAATTTTCAACGACGTTTAAACAACAGACATCGACATGCGCTAACGCAGATCTTCGGTTTGGCAGTTCGAGGGAACGCAGAGAACGCGGAGGAGCACTTCCAAGGTTGCGGTGAACCCGCTACGCCGTTTGTTTCAAAGAAGTCCCAGACGGAAGAAGCGGACAGTCGCAGTGGGATGAGATTCGGCGTGCACAGTCAGGTTCAAGGCGAGAGATAAACGGAAAGCGAAAACAACTAGGCGTCAAGTATGATAAATGAACGAATGAGGAAAACAAAGAAGATCAGCGGATCAAGATATGTAAACAGCCCTGGAGAGGGAGGGTGAGATAGCGGAGGTGAAAGAAGGGAGAAAAGGATAGTCCAAACGATCGAATTCAGGGTATTGCACCAAGGTCTGTTTCGATGCTTTCTTTGATCGCGAGGTTGGGACGGGGGAGCGGCTTGTCCGCATCAGGTGAGGCTAAGTCTATCATAGTTGACAGGACGCAAACGGGTGTTCCGTAATGAATTCGTGTATTACTAAATACAGGAGGTGTTTGTGTATCGCTGTTACGCACTGAACTGAAACAAACCTCGGTAGTTACTCGGTCTCTGCCCATTACTATGACTTAGCCAGGCTCTGTATGACCGCCACCGAACACATGCCGCGGTGAGTCCAGGTATATACGATACAGAGAGACATTTACACATACATACAGCACAGAGGGAGCGCACTTACAGACCACTGCTTTCTCCAGTTTTCTAGAACTTGCGCCATAACAACCTGCTCTGGGATGGTGCAGTGGTCACTAAAATAGAGACAGTTATGGGGTTCATCTTGTTTGTATTTTTTACCTAGATAAATATAGTAACTGAAGTATTATATCTGCCGGTATTTGTGCAATAGTTCTAGGCCAGTAGTTGATATGGTAGGCATCCGACAAACTTTACCAACAAAATAGGTGGATAAAGGTCTAGGTACGGTACAGAAGTTACCATACATTTTTACGAAGTATGACCCCTGTTGTTGCCCAACGAGCCAATAAAAATATCCAAAATGCTGACTCAGCGTACGACTTTATCTTTAATGACTACAGTTAACCTTTGGTACTGTATGAAATAACATCCTGTACATACGTCAATAATACACTTAAATAACCTTAAATAACCTGTTTATACAAGCTACACTGTAACTATGCCGTACAGCGTGTATTACCCAACCCTCCATTTTTACCCCGAAACCAGGCGTTTTTGAATCCAACTCGTCTTTACTATTTCTTTGCATACCACCACTTATATAAAAAAGAAAACCTCTGCATATAGGGTCTCTTTAGTCGATATATTATAACTGATGTACCAGCAAAATTGAAAAAAAAAGTATGTGATTTTTGCAAAATAAGTCGCCCCTGATCGACGTTTCAAAGCATATCAAGCGGGCCAATGTTGTTCTCCAAGACGGTCGATCGAGGCAAATATATAAGCTCCTGTACCTGCCAGTCGAAGGTGCCATACAGACCAGCTACGCTAAAACCGCGAACCAGGGCGGTCAAAGATTAAAAAAAAAATAATAATAATAATAATAAACGGCAGATGCCAGTGAGCCAGACGGGTGTGATGCCATCAGCCCATGGGCAGGCAGTATTTGACAACCAAGAGGTTTTAAAAGCGCTCTGATATTTTTGCCTCATGTGTGTTTCAGCCACGCAACACCTTAAAAATACCATGCCCAGCGATAAATAGTGGTAAGGGTGTAATAATAACCAAGCTTCCATACAAAAAAAACACCCAGCTGAAATACAGGGTAAAAATACCACCGTAACAAAAACCTGCAAGCCCAAGCGACAACCCAATTTGCAGAGTCCAAGTCCGGGACCCATTGGTGCTTGGTCTACGTATGTGATGTGAAATCCGTGATGGGTCCTTGTTCTCCGTACCTGACCTTCCACCCAATGATACCATTCCCCATTGTTTAAAATTCTGTTACACCAAACACTCACAGGAACAAAACACCTGCAGGTCTGCCGGGACCTCTCCCGGGATTCAGGGTGAGATGCTGACGGGTAAATATAATCTCATCCGCAAGGGCCCGCTGGAAGAGATCTATCTTTCTTCCTATTCGTCTCCGCAGTCAGCGTCTGTTCTCCAGCACTTCGAAGCAGGCTTATAATGCATCTACGGGAGATATTCACATCTCAAATGCTGGGACGAAACGGGGATGACCTATAGTCTCTCATACAGTATATAATTAATTTTGTTTCATATCCATGAGGCTGATGGGATGCTGCTGCCAAAAAAAAAAGAAAAGAGAAGAAAAGAAAAGAAGAAGGAAAAAAAAGGGAAAAAAAAAGGAAAAAAAAGGAAGATAAAGGAAGAAAAAAAAAAGGAAAAGGAAAAGAAAAGAAAAAGGAAAAGAAAAAAACCAACCTCAAATAATCTCTTTTCCCCCTCGCAGTTAATTGGTCTTAGAAACAAGCCCGTAGTTATTTCTGTCTAAGTTAGCTACCCTCGTCAGCGCGGTACGACATTCGGCCCCCTCCTTGACAACCTAATCGCTGCGATCCATGGTATACTTCGTGAATGACGCGCGTGTGGGTGGAGAATGGAGAAAGTGTCAGATTGATACATAAATAGACGCAAGCCTGCTTCCAATGAGGCTCAGGCCCAGCTCTGCAAGATCAGAACAAGTGCTGCGTCAGCACCAGGAGAAATTGCCGTATATTATTATTATTATTATTAAAAACGGGTTGCAACTAAACTAAACTTTGGTACTAGCTAGTTAGCAGTTAGTTCGTGAACCCTAGCTGACGAATAGTTACGGAGTACCAACACCACAGGTACCTTTTTTTTTTTTTTTTTCGTTTACATCATCCGATCCATTCCTGTTGGCCCCTCGCATGATTTCCTGGGTGAAATGTCGATTCGAGAAATTCCATGGGTGATGTCTGATTGTTTCCCGATATTATTATCCAGGGTTTTTTTTTTTTGGGGGGGGGGGGAAACAAAATTCCAAGAAAAAAAAAACAATTGACAATAGCCGGGAATGATTTCACACGTGCGAAAAAAAAGTACATATAATATATCCCACCTGGCAGTTATTTTGCCACGTTTGAAGCAGAAATTCGCACCGCCTCCGTAGATGACGACTTTGCAGGGGTTTGATAGATGGGGCTTGAACAGCAAGTTGACTAGAAATCCTTCATCTCAGATCCAGTGGAATCCACAGCTGAATAAGTCGAGAAGTTGTATTGTCGCGGCCTTCTCCTTCTGCGTCTTCTTCTTCGTCAAAATAACCTTGGCCTTGGGAACTGGGCAATGCAGGACGCAGCGGTAGTTGAGTTTTTTTAGCGAAAGGAACAGCCCCCTTTTGTTCCATCGCCCAGCCCCAAATGGCGCCAAGCTGGCCGGACTGTGAGCAGGCAAAAAAATAACAAAATAAAATAAAATAAAATAGTTAATAAATAAAATTAAAAAAACGATAGCTGGGAAATTTCTTTATTAAAAGCTGCATAAAAACATGCTTAGCTGAGGAATCAGAAAACAGTGGCGATTGTGCTACGTATACCGTTCACCTTCCACTATTTTCCTCCAGTTTTGCGGGCGATCCAGGGTGGCCTATGCGGGAATTTAGGTTCCACGTACTCCGCACAGGCTTGTAGCTGGCGGACCCCAGAGTTGCAAAGAAAAGAATGCTGATACATAAGCAAAAAGAAAAGTAGAGAGAAAAAAAAAAAAGGAAAAAGAAAAAAAAAACCCTAAAAGCCAAAAGCATATCAATCAATCAATCCCCTAATTATCTCTTCCCCATCTTGGTCTGCACTGGGGTCCGTGCTGATCCTGTAGGCTCTCGGCTGTTTAACAGCTGGGTCAGTCAGCGTCATGATACAACTTAATCCTGGAAAATATCGGGCGCGTTCAGTCGAATGTGGTTTTAAAAAAGTGGAACGGTGGTTTTAAAAAGTTCGGCTAAGAAAACTTTCAGTGTGGGTTTATCAATGCTTCTACTGCGTAAACCACGACACCCTCCCCTCATTTAAAACTGCAATTCACTAGTCGTTCCTCCATATCTCTATGCTTTTTGACAGTTCGTTGATGCGATCGTCGTTCTCCGGTTCTCACCCTGAACTAACCGTATCCTGCCCGCCCCCCCCCCCCCCCCCCCCCCCCCCCTACTCCCTAATCTCTAATGCCTTCTTCTTAACCTAACCCTAACTCTAACCCTAGCCCCTAACTTACCCCTAAACCTTGGTGTTGAGGACCGAGGATGAAGAGAGACGTCTTGGTATTGGTATATGGTAGGTGTGGTGTCTGCGCAGGGAGCTTGTAGACTGTGTTTTATGTTAGATCATGGTTTTAAAACAGTGGGCCTTCTCATAAACTACGTTCAACTGTAACCCCAAAAAAGATCACCTGTAGCAAGCAGAAAGTGGAGTTACGTCAAACTCGTGTCAATTGAGCAAGCTTGACAAGCTCGGAATGGGCGGTCAGGCATTATGCGACAACGCGTACGAGAGAGTTTCATGGATGGATTGATGGTGATGGATGGAGCGGATACCACGGAGAGTATCTGTGCAGCCAAACCAAGCCAACCAGGCCAGACCCAGGTGACGGAGGCGAGCATTGAAGGCCTGCTTGCACGTCCATCACGCCCTCCAGGAGGAAGAGAAGAATTGTAGAAATCCTGGGACCAAAGAGCCCACCTGCTGGGGACCCCGTAGCAGGCAAAGCAAACCTGGGTTTTGGCGTCTGGGTTACGAAGCAAGAGCAAAAAGCTATTCATAAATCTAATTGTAAAAATAACTTCTGCGTCGTAACTTGCGGCTGGTGCTGCTGAGAACCGTGGGCAATTTAGCCACAGCGAGCCGCATCGAAGTCAGGCCCAAGGCTAATCCCAATCCATCGGCCCGATTTTGGGCTTTTGTCGTTGTCTCTTCTTTCTTCTTCTCCTCCCCCCCTAAATCATACCCTCTCTCTCTCTCTCTCTCTCTCTCTCGCGCGCGCGCTTTTCACATCTTTTTGCTTTTCTGTCTTTTGCTCTTTATCAGCAAGCTGATCTTCATCACAGTCATCCCACTACCTTTGTTTCACGCGACGTCATATTCTCTCGCTAATCCCTGCTCTGACCTCATCCTGGCTATCCCCGGAAATCAGGACCTGAGACGCCTGCCAATGAACATTTGTGATCTGAATCCTTGGCCCAATCTCCCTTGTTTTGGTCTCCCATATCCGCCATCTTTTCAACGACCAGCCATTGTGGAAGACCACTACTTCTTCCTGCTTGCTGATAAAGTGATTCCTGCTGTCTGTGACGGTGAATAACAATCAAATTTTTTTTATTTATTTTTTTTTTAATTGTCCTCTCAATCCTGCATCCTCTCTCCCTTCCTTCATTTTCTGTGTAAAACCCACACTCGTCCAAGGGTCTCGAATCGTGCGGCGGTTCCACTTGGGTGTTTGAAGGAGAGCTTGACAACCCTTGGAACCCACATTGATACCATATATGTCAAGGACAAATAGCTATGCAGAACGTTGAATAAAATCCACTGGTCCCTTGTTCACCCCTCCCAACAAAGGTGGATTTTTCTCTCCTCTCTTGCACAACCCACCCGTTCTTCATACGCTGTCTCAACGAAAAGGGACCCGCCCAAAGGAACAACGACAAAAGAAACCTGACATTATTAGCAAATACTTCTAGAGCGGGAACTGCGCTTACTTTTGATCGTGAGATCTTCTTCCGGTGTCCTGGGATGGCAATTTAATGGAGATCCCTGCAACGTAAGTTCTCCCCGACGGGCGTGGGGCGCTGCCTACAGGCATTCTCTAACAACCCTCTGTTACTGACAACCAGATTTAAATTGTCTTTACATACAGGCAGTGAGGCCGTGGGATAAGATACAGGCTTCAGCTCCCGTCGAGTATTTACATGAATTTATAAAATTTTCCGTCTTTCGAACCTCGTTTGCACCACCAAATCCTCCCAAACAACTTCAGTAGAAGTAGTGGCTACGTATTCCATCAGTCGCATCATTTCAGATTTACCACACGCAATTTACCCCTCACAGCCACCATATTCAGTGCAGCAAACGTCGGTCTCCTCCCTCTCCTTCTTATTTTATTCCTTTTCCTTTCCTTTCCTTTCCTTTTCCTTTCCTTTCTTTTTTTTTTTTTTTTTGAGAACAAAGACCTGGTGTAGGGTAGCGGGAGTTTAATCTTCCGATACCTACCTAGAATTTCACAACAGCAATGCAACCGACGACGTCAGCGGGCATGGCGAACACTATAACCCCAGAAAGAGGACATCACACCCTTACCCCTCTATCTCCAGCTCCAGCCTACATCAAATCCTCACCACCTCCAGCCCTTGGCCAACAGGAATTTCCTCGGCCTCCCCTGCGACCTTCACCGCCCCTTCTCAATGAAAAACTGAAACTGATGCTCACCGCGGTCCCCAAGAGAAAACCTATCGAGCTAGCCGCGCTAGAAGTCTCCCACAACGCCGTCATCCACAATTCTCCAATTTCTCCAGTGGTAATCGATAACTCTTGCTCTCTCCCGGAAGCTACAAGTGCCCAAATCGAGGATGTGAGAACCCTTAGTCAAGACTCGTGGCAAAAGGAAGAGTCGACACTGAAAGAATCCGTCAAGACTCAACTTCCCCAACGCGGGAGCTCCCTCTCTTCCACAACTTATGCCCTCCCTTCTCACCAGGCCCCATGTCGCCATATGCCTTCGAACAGTGTATCAGAATCTCCACGAAACGTCCCCGAGCGCAGGGATTCTCTCCGTTATGACCAATCTCAACAAATGCCGTATAACATTGCTCAGAACTCGAGCCAAGGTAGTTCGTCACGAGGGAGCATTGAAAGCCTCCCTCAGGAGAATGAGGTATATCAACCGTTGCAATATCATCACCAGACATATGAAGAGGGTGGTTTAGATAGAAATGGAAATCGTGTATCAAAAAGAACGCTGAGGTCCGCGTCTGATTCCTCTTCAGGCGGCGAACCGGGACCAGGAGTCTATTCTCACGGAGAATACTTGACGCCAACCCGAGGACCACATCTTGGACTTGGAATCCAGCGACCCGTCTCAGCATATTCGTCCATGTCAGACCTCGCCGCACGAGGCCGCTCCCCAAACCTCTCCCCCCATGTGCATGCCCGCGCCGTCTCCGCACATTCAACAGCATCTCCGGATACACGACCCCTTTCTTTTGTTGACCTTCTTAATGTACCTTACCCTCAAGCCCCGCCAGGTCCGAAAACCTTGAGCCACGACCATCTCCGTCCATCGGTTGGAAACAATGCATCTCTTCTCAGTCACAAACAGACCTTTGACATGTATTTGGCCAACGTTAAGAAGACGAACGACCCAGGTGCTCAGTTCGAGTTTGCGGTGTTCATGATTAACGCCAGCCAAAAACAAGAAGACGACCAAAACCCCAACGACTCACCGAGACCCGAGAAATCGGAAGACATATCTAGGGCTGATCTATTACGCGAAGCTAAAAACATCCTCCAACGCCTTTCCGACCGTAGCTATCCTTACGCTCAATACTATCTGGCAGATGGCCTCGCCTCCGGTCTTTTTAACAAAGGGAAGAAAGACGACGATAAAGCGTTCCCATATTTCATCGCTGCTAGTAAACACGGGCATGCTGAGGCTGGGTACCGAGCTGCTCTATGTTATGAATTTGGCCTTGGGAGTCGACAGGATGGCGCAAAGGCTGTCCAATTTTACCGCCAAGCGGCATCGAAGAACCATCCCGGAGCGATGTTAAGGTTAGGAAAAGCATGTTTAAATGGGGAGATGGGTCTCGTAAAGCGATATAGGGAAGGTATTACGTGGCTTAAACGAGCCGCAGAGTCTGCGGATCGTCAGTACAATTCTGCTCCTTACGAACTCGGTTTGCTTCATGAAACGGGATATGGAGACGATGTGTTCCAAGATGAGACGTACTCCGCACAATTATTCACAAAGTCTGCAGAGCTGGGCCATGCTGAGGCAGCCTATCGCATGGGTGACGCTTACGAACACGGTAGATTGAACTGTCCCGTTGATCCAGCGCTCAGCGTGCATTTTTACACTTGTGCTTCACAACAAGGACATGCTTTGGCGATGATGGCGCTATGTGCCTGGTTCATGGTCGGCGCAGAACCATTGCTTTCTAAGGATGAATGTGAGGCATATGAGTGGGCAAGAAGAGCTGCAGAATTAGGTAAGCCCTTCACACCTTCACATGCGTAAAATAGAATCAAGCACTATTCCCAAATAAATGGACTTGAGAGCTGACGTTGTACAATCCGGTTTAAGGCCTTCCGAAGGCGGAGTATGCCGTTGGCTATTTCACAGAAATGGGCATTGGATGCCGCCGCGATCCTCTGGAAGCCAATGTTTGGTACGTTAAGGCTGCTGACCACGGAGATGAACGGGCGAAACAGCGCATCGCGGCAATCAGAGCAGCAGCATCTGGGGCTGACCCCTCCATGGCTTCCAAGCGAGGTCGCGGCAAAGCAAGACAGCCTAACGAATCTCCAGGTAAGCAAATTGCATGAGAGTTTGGTCTAGTTATCCGTTTAATTAATCAATATAACGCTGTAGGAGACAAGCAAGGCAAAAATAAAAGATTCATGATCTTTTAATTTTTCTTTTTAGATCTCCCGGACATTTTAACGATTCACCATCTTCCGCTTTTTCACCCAATAATCTCTTTTGATCGTAAAAATCTTTTTAGGATATCCCACATATATCTCATGCCATAATATCGACATCCGTAAATTACGTGAACGCCTTGTCATTATACCTCTCTCGCCACGGCAAACGGGACCGGCGAGCCCGTATAGTATATACTACCTATTAACCTAGCATACACTTGCCTCATCAACACCTAACTCTCATTTTCGCGCTTTTCATTCAGAGGCTACATTTTGTACACACCTTCGCTCCGAACTTGGCAGCTGTCCCATTCAACCCATACTTTTGCATTTATTTGAGGAACTCTTTTTGCACATTTATGCCATTTTCATCATCATGGATCAGCTTACGGTAAACTCTTGCTTTTGTACTAGCCATTTTGTTCTTCAACTTCAAAAAAAAAAAGATCTTCTCGTCTTCCTGGTTTTGAATCTCATTTCTTGGCGCAATCTGCTTGTCAGTTGGGAGCATATACACGCACATATATTGCAAGGCGCAAAAAAAAAAAAAAAAACTAAAAAAAAACAAAAAACAAACCCCCCCCCCCCCCCCCCCCCGAAAAAGAACCGAAAAAGAAACCCTGTTGTTCTCTTAAAATCGGCTAATTAATTACAACTTTAATTCTTGTTGGCGTTTTTGTCTCCTTTTCTTTTTCCTCTTTTCCTGTCCGTCATGCGTTGATTTCGCAACTTTATTCTCATTTATGTTTTCAATATTTCTGAGCTTTTTCTTTTTCTTTTCTCGGCTGGCTGTTGGTTGCCTCCTTCTGAACTGGTTAACTGTTGCTTCTATCTCCTTTGATCTGCTCTTTGCAAACTACAACTTTCATCTTTGGATGTGGTGATCAAGCTACATACATAAAATGTCCCTAATACTAATTATAAACATGTTACATGGGCAAGATACGGAGCGCCTTCACTGGATGTGAACTGTGGGTAACCGTGGAGCAAAAGCTGCTGCTGCATGTTAAGGAAGATAGATGCTAAGCTGTCCGAATGGAATTGATCTCCGCATATCTTTTCTCCGGCAGGATAGAGAAGTTCTCGCATGGGAATATAACCTCACAACGGTTTTGTCTATTGAAAGATGTAATTAATGATGTTTCTCATGAAGTAAACAAAACCTCTCCACCACAAGAGTGGAACTATCTTGAGAAACTCAGGATATAGAAGAAAGGTCGGTGGTGTTCAAACGTACGAACGAAAGTTGAACCTGAGCAGCTAAGTTGCCACACGAACCATCTCAGGGGTTAGAATCACGCTTTGGGTTGACCTGAATATAAAGAGTAACTTAGAACCCAAGCAAACATTCCAAAAAAAAAAAAAAAAAAAAAAAAAAAAAAAAAAGAAAAGAAAAGAAAAAAGAAAGAAAAGCCCATCCGTACCCTTTCACCCACCCAAGGAAGAAATTACTTTCTCTAAATTCCAGAGGGATCGATCGATCATGTGTGGACACCAAACAAGCCATCCTAGACAAACCTCTCATCTCATATTCATACCCAAAAACCAAAAACCAAAAACACTCCTCCATGACACGGAATCGCTCATCCGCTTCACCGGAAGACGGCTGTGGGTTGCTCGGACCCGGTTAACTAACTAACTTGTCTGATTGGATGTTCATTTCGCAGAGGTTTCGGCTCGCCGATTGATTGGCTCTAGTGTGATAAAACGGGGGTACGATCTGGCGCTCGATGGGCCTCGGGATTACAAGCTCACAGAGCGGATAAGGGGGCATCTCGGATTCCAGATCTTCAGGGTGGTTGCATGATCCGATCGGGGCGACACTGGAGGGCAAAAGCTTTCGTTGATTATTTCGCCGATGACATCTAGTAAAATGAAAAGGGGGGGGATAATATAATAAATAAATACACAGATGTTGCTAATTGGCAGATAACAGGGAAGAGGTTTATTTCTTAGATGATGGGTGATAATTCTAATATCTACAGAGGAATAATTAACAGGTGGAAATGTAAATATATGTATATATATATATATATATCCGTGTTCAAATACGTCAAACCTCCCAACGCCAACTTACGAAACACAGCATCAGGAGCTCCATTGCAGCAAAGAAGAAACAAAAAGCAATGAGGGACATGGTGTACATAGGAGAGGTGTGGTTCCTAGTATGAAAAGGGGTGAAATAATACAGAAAGAGAACGTAATCGTATATATGCCTGACCTGGGTCGCGGGGGTTAAGGAAACGGTCCTTACGCCGTCCTCTACTAGGCTTTTAACCCATCCTCTGGCTGAGAAGCGCTCTTCTTCTCTCTGACTGTCTGGTCCGAGTCAAGCTCCAGCGTCAGAGGATAACTTTCAGTCAGCAGACTAAGAAGGCCGGCAAGCCCAATGATAGCACAGGCTACAGCCCACACAATGCGCAGACTGTCCGTATAAGCCTCTTTCAAGTGTAGTTTCTGCGGCCCGTCTTCCATGGCGCGAACCACTTGGACGAGCCCGGCAGCATCCTTGCTCATCTCCAATGCGGAACTGACAAATTCAGGGTATTTGAGCAAATTCTTCCGCATTTGGTTTTGGAAAATGACACCGCCGATGGCAACGCCAATTGACTGCCCGAAGGCGCGGAAGAAACTGAACATCGCGACCGCGATAGCCATGTGGCCGGGCCGTGCAGATGCCTGGATTGCGAATCCAAGCGCGGGGAAGAGGAGTCCCATCCCAATGCCCGCAGGGAGCGTGAGAAATATCCAGGCCGCAGTGCTGGTGTCGACGTCAAGAACGGTGAAAAGTCCCAGGCCCAGTGTTGATAGGAAAAACCCCGACCAGACCGCCCACCGCCAGTGACCGGTTTTGGTAACGAGAAAACCGGCGACGGCACCGGCGGGGGCGACGGTGAAGGACAGCGGGAAGAGCGCTACTCCAGACATAATGGGAGAGTATTCCTTGACGGTCTCGAAATAGAGTGGCATGTAATAGAGGTTACACCAAAGGACGAGACCGTGCATAACTGTCTCGATGTAGCTTATAATTGCTGTCCTGGTTGCGAAAATGGTCACGGGTATAATGGGGTTGTCCGTAAACTTGAACTCGTAAATCATGGTCACGATGATCCCAGCGAATCCGACAATGAGCGGAACGAGCGTTCGCCAGGAATCCCACTCATACATCACACCACCCCAAGTCACCGGAATTAGAAACGAGGTGGTGCTCGCGACGAAAAGGACGGATCCGATGTAGTCGATACGACGAAGCTTCGACATTAAAGACGTTGGAATGAAGTTCAGTTTCAGAAACACGATAATAAACAGCGTTCCGACTCCGATGAATGGGAAGTTGATGTAGAAAATCCATCTCTATATCCAGCAATTGAAACTGTCAGAAATTTTGGCGTTTCTCCAAAAGGGAAGAAATTCTCGCCACTTTTTGTCTTTCGACATAGGTGTGAAATGACAAGGTACTTAAGACTTACCCAGGTAACATTTTGAGCGAAGCCACCCCCAAGAATAGGCCCAGTGACTGATCCGATACTCCACATGGCACTGAGGATACCGAAGTAATTACCTCGCAACCTCAGTGGAACAAGGTCGGTTACTATGATCTCAGTAATGGAAATGATGCCACCTCCTCCGATTCCCTGGATGGAGCGGCCAACGAGCATATCGGTGAAGTTTTTCGAGAGGCCCGCGACAAGAGTGCCTACAAAAAAAAATGCAATTGCAACGAAGAGCACGGGCTTGCGGCCGAAAATATTCGAGAATGAAGCGAAATTCGGTTGGAAAACTGGAAAGGTCGTTAAGCAGAAGCAAACCTTAATTTCAAACATTGCAGATGTATACCTGTGGAGCACAACAAAAAGGAGGTTCCACTCCAAAACGCTTTGATGGCAGTACCTTTCAACCTTTCTGCGATGATCTAACACATGTACATATATTATTAGGACCACGTTACACATATCAATCCAGCACTGGACTTCCCCGGACTGACCGGCAACGCGACTGAGATGGACGTGCCATCCAACGCAACCATCAATGTGAGCACCGCTAGAGTCAAAAAAGCCAGCCATGTTCCTGCAGTTGGACGGAACTCCTTGGCCTCGAAATCATTATCATTTAGGGAAGGGGGGGAGGAATTGATCGGCCCTCTATCAGGGGATTCCTTCGTCCCGCCATCAGAGAGCTCTTCTGAAGATAGAGCACTTTGGTCTGCCATTGGGGTGTGGGTTCTCACCGATGGCACCAGAATAGGGGACATATTTTCAACCAGGCGTTTTAAAAATGACGATAAGTAGAGGAAGACATATATATTTGTCTTGAGCTTTTAATGCGCCAGGGTAAGGTTGGGTGTAGCTGTAGGAGATTTAGAAGCAGGTTCCCAGATAATTAAAACTGGCGGATATGAAACAGCGTAGAGAGAAAGTCTCGTGGGAGGAAGGTTGCTTGGTGGTAGGACAAAGGTCCTGTCGCCTGTGAGAGGAAGAATGCTTCAATCGCAATGAAGACCACTGCTCGATTCGGAGTCAGATAGAGTCCCATGTTCCGTTGGTCCTCCCGAACTATATAACAGGTGTTTTTTTTTTTTTCTAGAAAAACCAAGAAGGTCTAGAAATGAAATCGATTCGTCATAGCGCAGGAAGCTATGAGACGGGAGGGGGGGGGGGGGGAAAGAAAAAGGGAAATAAAAATAAAAATAAAAAATAAAAGAAATGTTGCGCAGGTTGAAAATTCATTAGGGCTCCCCACAAAACGAAGCCCAAAAATGACGGCGCAGCAGGAGCAGGTCCAAAATTCCTCCGGCGGGGAGACAGACAGACGGTATCTCGGTGTGTTTTTTGGTGCTCATCGACAAACCCCGCCTGTCGCCAGTCGGACCGTTTTCCAGGCAGCATCATTTCTCGCTGAGGACATAATACCCAGAGAGGCTAGCCGGATAATCCTGTTGGTTAGTGCGGGGGGGGGGGGTTTATTCAGAGGAGCTCGCATAAGATCTCAAACCGCACGGGGTTCATGGAGATGCGGTTGTGTCCCCCTTCACTTAACCCCACACACACACACACACACACATCACATCCGGGAGCCTTTTAATGCTGCGCACTGTCTGACCCCAGGCCAATATACTTGGCTGTCGCCCAACGGTCCGATCACTGCTAAAAGGCATATTTTCAAGCAGAGGGGTAAAGACTTTTGGCCGGCCCCGGAGCCCCCTTTGAATTCAACACATCTGCTGGCAATGCAACATCTCCCGGACGGTTACAGTGATAATAACCAATGGAGTCGGCCCTGAAAGGTCAGCCCCAGCCCAACTGGCAAACGTAGCCCGGGGTTTTTGGGGGGGTGAACCGAATGCTTCTTTCTCATCCACCACCCCCTTCCCCGGCCCATACTTCATGCTCTCGTAACGGCATAGGATGTATCCACGGGATATCTGATGATCAGATAAAGGTGGAAGCCATCCCGCAGACGCTGCCTGTTGCTTGTATAGGGGTGGGCGGGGCGTATGTTGGTTGGATTGGATGGAACCACGTCATGGGTTCTTCTTTCGTCCCGATCGATACTGAAATTACTGAAATTACCGTATACCGTATTACTGTTAACCAACCTAGCTTAGTTATCTGTTGCTTACCAAGCGCACCGGTAACCAACCTAGTTAACTAGTTAGTTAATAGTTAACTAACTTGATTCCGCCGAACCCGAGCAGAGCCTGAGGCGGGACAACATTCCTCCGACTGGGCGCCGGCTGGACTAACCAGTTTGGACGGTTGCGTTGCCCCGCAGGAGAAAACATAACAAGAGAGCGCGAGCCGCCGCCTGTGGCTGGCTCTCGCAGGGTCCCCGTAGCTACGTTACTCGCCTAATTTGCCCCGCCAACAGCCGCCCGCATGGCCAATGGGATCGGGAACCTTCGCCCCGGACGGAGTCGGCTTTTGAAAATTCGATGGCCAAATCTCCAATCTTCCAATCTTCCAGTCTCCAATCGCCGGTGGAGAGGGAGAGTTCCGAGCAAGGAAGACATTCATTCCCATCATTCCCGTCTCCCCTCTTCCCCTATATAGCCAAGTTTTCCTGCTCCCTGCTCCCTTGGCTCCACCTGAACCACTGCCGAACGGAATGGAGCTTTGCATAACCACTACGACGCGGAACGTTAGGGTTTGATATATATTCAGCACGCCGCACGCCGCATGCCCCGAAGCCTAGACGTGAAAGAGCACGGGAGAGCCCACTCGAGACCGCTCGTGTCTATTCAACAGGTTATCAGTGAAAGGGACCTGCCCAGCTTCCTAATGAAGGTGCCCTTCGTCCTGCCTCTCTACATATATATGCATGCGAGTGACGCTCCCAAACCTAAAGCCATGACTAGTGTGATCAGCGAGTGTGAAGCATGCATGCCCGCTTCCAAGTAATATGACATAAAACTAAAGATAAAGGAGTTGAAGGATGCTACTACAAATACGCTATATAAATATATATATATATATATATATATATATATATAAACAAGAGAAAGAAATAGAGAAAGAAGCAATTCATTGAAGCAAGCAACCAACCGACAGGACAGCGCAGGTCGGACAGGGGGTATGTGGAAATGCAACCGAGTCAGATGACAGACAGCAGACACAACATGATTCCGAACCGAAAGGGATCCGGCTAAAAAGCGTCTCTGGAGACATTGAAAATAAAAAGGAAGGTATTTTGAATTGCAGATGGAGTAGATAAGCGAGTTCTTTCGTTGAAAGTAAACAGTTGTGTGTTGGAAGTTCCCCTTCGTCTTCCCGGATCTCCTCCTCCTGCTGCTGCTCCCCCCTGGTTGTTCATTCCCGCACGCGGTTTTCTGTTTCTGGAGAAGGAAAAAAGTTAAGAGAAAAGGCAGCCAGTAATGGAAAAGATACACTGTAGACGTCTGTCGTATTATGAGAAAGGTAATTGGGGGCGGAGGGATTGGGTGGATACGTTTTCTTCTTCAAGGAGAGAGCACGAGAAAGAAATAATTGTCATCCTTCCGCTTAATTTATGTATTAAAAACAGCAGATTTTCTTTTTCTCTCAGAGGAAACATACACACAGGAAATGATAGGGCAACACAAAGAAGACAAAAGAAGAGAAAAAGAGAACTCCCAAAGGCAAAAAAAAAAAAAAAAAAAAAACCAATCTCCGCTACACCATGCTACAAAAAAGATTGAATACCTACCCTTTCTTATTCTCTTTCTTATTCTCCGGGGGGGAAAGGAGGAAAAAAAGGAAAAAAAGGAAAAAAAAAAAAAAAAAAAGTCATTTAAAACAGATCACCGCAGCCCCAGTACTGCTCAACACCAAAGGAACCAGGCTGCTTCCACTTATCATCGGTGAACGAGAAGAAGACAGACTTGGACCCAACCTCCTTAATGATAGACTTGATAGCAGTGCGCTGCGCCTCCTTGCTAGCAATGGCCTTGCCATTGTTGCCACCGCTGCTGGGCCAGCCGGTCTCCAAGTTGATGACTTCCTTGCCCGGGCAGATCTTGCCGAGGATATCCATCTGGCTCTTGATGAAGCTTCCGCAGTTGGACGGGGTGACCTCTGGGTTGAAGTAGCAGTGGATGTTGGCCCCGATGACGTCGATGTGCGGGCAGAGGGCCTTGCCGCTCTCTTGCCATTTGTTCAGAGGCTCAGTGGTGGTGATCGGGCCATTGTAGCCAGCGCCTCGGAAACGGCCACGGGCGTATTCGAGTAGTTCAGACAGGGAACCTGCGTTGGCGGTGCCCTGGTGCAGAGCCTCGTTGCCGACGACGATGAGGTTGATCCGGTCGAATTTTCCCCAGTTGACGATGTCCTGGACCTGCTTCTTGGCTTCGGGGATACCGGCGCCACTGATGAAGACGCCCAGGATCATTTCGAGGCCGTTGAGGATGCAGGCGCTGCCGATGTTCTGGAGGCTGTCGCAGTCGGTGCCGTAGACGCGAACGGTTTTGAACCCTTTGGACTTGATGAGGGCGATATCAGCAGCGACGGCAGCAGCACCCTTACACTGTCCGCCATTAGTATATGGAGAGTAGGTCATGCCCCATTTCTCACCGCCACCAAGAGTTGGATACTTGGGGGGATTCTGGGGAGTTGAAGACTTCTCGGGAGCAGGAGCCTTGGTTTTCTCCGGGGTGGGGGCCTTGGATTCCTTGGGAGGGTTGGCTGGATAATCGGGCGGTGAAGTTGGCTCAGCAGTTGGTTGAGGGTGACCTCCAGTTGGGGCAGGGCAGATGTACACGTAGCTGGTCTGGGTAGCAGTTACGGTCTGGGCGGGAAGAGTGTAAGTTCCAGTGGAGTAGGTGGCAGGGGTGGGATAGACGAAGACGGTGCTGGTGGGGACATGAGTGGTCGTGGGAGCGATGGTGTAGGTGCCAGCGGACGGGCAGACATAGGTGGTCTGCTCGATAACACTAATGACAGTACTGCCAGCTGGCTTGACGACCGCGATGTCGCAGGTGACGGTGGTTGCGGCTGTTACAACGGTGGTGACACCGCCATAGGTGTGATCACCAGGAGACACGGCAGTGCTGGTGGCCGCGCAAACGGTGGTCTCCTCGGTGACAATGACGGTCTTGGCTGGGATGGTATAGGTTCCCGGGGTAGGGTAGACGGTAACTTCAGGAGTGGGAAGCTTGGCGCCATTGGTTACGGAGACGGTCTTGGTGATAGTGCTGGTTGTCTTGATGGTGGTAGTTTTCTCCTCGATCACTAATATTGTTGTGTTGAATGTCAGCAATTTAAGTTACCCCGGAACCAAAGATTCCCAACCGACATCAGAACCATGGAAACTATCCGTGCCTTTAGGTTTGAAATAATCTTATTTTATTTTTTTCTCTTTATTCCCCTTTCTTTGGCCTTTTTTTTTTTTTTTTTTTTTTTTAAATTATTATTTTCTCTCCCATTTCCCTTCTTCTAGCGTCCAGGGAACTGGTAGAAAAACAAATGACACTTACACGTTGGCTGTCCATAGTAGGTTACGACCTTGGTGGTGCAACCGCAGGGCACTTCAGGCTCAGGCGCAGGGGCAGTCTCATAGCCTCGTCGTTGATGGAAGACTTTGTGCTGCTGGTGACCAGCGTGGGCAAAAGCAGTGCCAGCGACTGCAGCCACGGCAGAAAAAAGAAGAGCCCCCTTCATAATTGGCCAGCAAATCTATTAAACGATGTTGATGCCGCGTATGGGGAGGACTGGGGAGAAGAGAGGAGAGGTGGTGAGGGAAGGATCTTTGCTTCGTAAAGAAAGAATGCCCGCTGAAAGAGTGAAGCGGTGGTGAGAAGGACGGATAAGATCGTCAAACAAGAAAAGGAATGGACATGCGGAGGGGGGTCGCAAAGCCTTGACAGAAGAAGAAGAGGAGGAGAAGAAGAGAGAAGAAGAGAGGAGAGGAGAGGAGAGGAGAGGAGAGGAGAGGAGAAAAGAAAAGAGAGAGAGAGAGAGATAAAAGAGGAGTTGGAAGAGGGAATAATGAAAGGGGCAAGGGCAAGGGCAAGGGCACCAGGGGCAGACCGCCAAGGGGCCAACCAGACGAGGCAGGCAGGGCCAAAAAGGGCGGGAAATGAGGGCGGCCGGCCCTGGTTACCATACCGCTAGAATAGTGCGTATTTACAGAACACGCACACACGCACACACACACACACGCACACACACAGGTTTCTGCCAGCGAATTGGACAAGCAGTGACGGGAAGATGGCTGACTCCTCAGGCAGGTACGGTAACTTTCACAGCATCACCAAGGCGCGGCACAAGCCCTCTGGAGGCCTCCCCTGCAAATAACTCTTTCAGTACCATCTCTCGGCGTACTGTTCCTGGTCGTGATTCGACCGTAGATCGGGAACAGAGAAAACACAACCCGCAGAAAACAAACACCACAAACAATGATCGCACTCCTAAGAAACGGCACAGTTGAACACACGTCGAAGGACTTCGGGTTTACTGGGTGCCCCGGAAGCAAACAAACAACGGCCACGCAAGTTTCGCACCCCGCTAAACCAGCAATTTAAATTACAATTTAACCTGTATATATAGTCCGAGCAATAGCCAGGTACATTATTGGAGCCAGCGGGTGAAAATGACAAGTATATTATTATTATTATTATTATTATTATTATTATTATTATTATTATTAATCTTCAATTATAGAAGTATGCTGTCGACGTTTCAGAGATAATTCCGTGGTTCCTTGCTGACATTGACTCGAAGTCACTATTTACATCTGAGAATCAGATGTTTGGTTTCGTCATCTCAGATGAAGCATAGAGACATTGCTCTACGCAGAATTTTTTGCATCTTTTCATCCAGAACTTCATTCCCTCTTCACAACTTAAAAGTTAAAACAGGGGACACGTGACAGAGGTGTAGTGGCTGGTAATAATAATCACCACGGATCCAAACCTGCTGCCAGGTCCCCTCTGACAGCCATTGGCTCAGCGCAATCTCCCCCGGCAGCCAATTGCGGGCGGCGACAGCAGCCTTGGCTCATCTCCACCGAATGAATCTCTTACCGAGTCAAGCGAGACCCGGGCCCCCACTTGTTCTCTCGTCTGCCCAACCGCCCACCGCCCACTGCGCCCAAAATGCCGGAGCCTACCCCCAATGAGAAATAAGGTCCAACTGATCCTGGGGCTGCTGACAGCCGTCGAACAATTCCAAAATCTACCACCGCCGGCATCAGCAGAAACATGAAGTAGATTACATTGCATTCCATTCATTCCGCTTTCCCCCCCCCAACCACTAATTACTTACTGAATTGCTATGGGCAGGTACCCAAACTGTCCAACCCGTTTTATGTCTTGGTATAGAGACTGATAATGGATGCGCTGCCCTTCCACGCCCCAAAACCTGGTTATTCTGTCAATTACAACAAATCTAGCCAGCTTTGAAAGTCCAACAAAACAAACGAGGCCAACAACACCAGCATAACTTTCCAAAACGTGCTGCTGCCGTTGGTGTTGTCCACGTTGTCAGCTTGGTTGTCTCAATTTACTGCGTAATCACCGAATTTCCGAGCCCTCAGCGCCACCGCTCCCCTTGGCGTTTTGGAAAGTCTCCCTGGTGTGTGGTCACGTGATGGAGATAAACTGGGCCGGTCATTCAGCGTTGTAGTTATTGCACCAACACTTGGAAATAAAAGGTTCGTCAAAATCTGAATGATTTAAGCAGCTATTCCAGAACGCGCCACTGGTCTGAATTCACCTGCAGAGTATAGGAACTTGCTTCGGCTGCTTTAGCACAGATCGGAAGCCAGATAACTATGTTAGAACTCCCCCTCTTCACAGTCCATCAACGTGGAACCCATGTTTTTTCAAACTCATGTTTCAGCACCTCATATCCAAGTTAGTTGTATCGTGCGCTACGACCCAGCCCTCGAGCATCCTGCACCTCAACCTTCAGATCTGCGTCTTACACCCATCACAATTTCTGGGACTGTGGGTTCTGGGGATGTTGGTTGGTGCTCTAATGCTATTTGCATCGTCAGACCTTTTCTTTCTTCCTCCCCTTCCTGCAGAGCTTGGCCTATCTCTGCACACTGCGCTTGACTTGAAATCAGGCAGCACCCCCCCTTTTGACCATCCACTCGCACTTGAGGACCTCATCATCATCCTAACAACAAGGCTGAGCATCAATAGCTTGTGGATTACAACATGAAAATAGAAAACGGCGTTAGGTTTCGCGTCACGTGGCCACGAATGGGCTTAAAACAAGCGTCGAGAAGGGGATGCTCTCTGAGTGGCCGCAGCCCGCAGACTAACAGCTCCGAGGTACTCGGGACCAGTAGCCGCCTAATGATTGAAGCCAAGGAAGGGTCAAGGAGAGGCTAAAACTACTCAGCAGAGTTTTATATGTTGGGCTGTTGGGCCCCCCAGTAGCCTGGGCGACCACTCCACCGCACGTGATGAACCTCTCTTTATAGTTAGCGAGCTTCAACCACAACAAGAAGGAGAGATTCAACCATTCCCACATCACATCAGATCACGCGATTCCGCATCTTTTGTTGTTCGGCGATTGCGTGTGGGGGGAGGGGGGGCTCTCTAGATCACGTCACGTGCATAACAGCAGTAGCATCGGGAAGAAACATCAATTGCGTTCTTGAAATTCGGAGTTTGTTTTCAGCTCTCTAGCAGCAAGCCATCTCTCACTCTATTTTTACAGGCTGAAGAGTAAATAAAGAAGAATTGAAAAGCTTCTTCAACAGGTTGTTCTGATGTTTTCAATAAAAGTTCAAGAAAAAAAAAAAAGAAGAAAAAACTCAGCTCTATGATGAATAATTGCCTTCCTACGGAGAATATCTTGCTCGGACTTTCACTGCCAGAGCTTTGAGAATGCTCTCCTGAATAAGAAGATAAAGGATGGCTAGATAGAACAAACAGAAGAACAAAAAACAAAAATAAAAAATAAAAATAAAACTGCCAGTTCTTGAACCGCTCTGCAGCAGAGAGACAGACCAGGCACCGTATCCTACTTGCCCGGGGAAGGGGGGGGAGGGTCAGAAGCAGGGACCAATTCCGCACCCCGAATCGGGAGCCCTGTGAGAGAAATCGCTCATGCACGGGAAGATTATCTGCAACTTCAGCCTTTGGGGGGGAGGCCCTGGCTGTTTTGACCGGGTCCATGACCTTCCAACTGACGGGCTCTACCGATGGGTTCTTCCCTGGTGGCTGGTGGTCTTCGAGCTTGGTCGTGGCTGTTGAGTTAGTTGCTAGTTAACTAACTAGCTAGCGGTTGGTTCCCCGACTTGCTGTTTTTTGCTCTGTCACAGTGTTCATGGAAGTGCGGCGTAGACATCGGCTGTGCCTAGACATGGACTCCGTGCAGTGCAATGACGGATGCGGTGGTTTGGTTGGTATGCTTCCAAAATGTCTCCCAGGTCCGCCTCCGGGTGTTAAATTGGTATGTTTTACACTCACCATCAGGCTTGTAACCATCCAACCCCCCCCCTTTGCATGGATGGTACTACACTGTCTCTCTCTCTCTCTCTCTCTCTTTTTTTTTTTTTTTTTTTTTTTTTTTTTTTTTTTAATTTTAATTTTTAATTAATTAATTAATTAATTGCTTATTTATTTATACTATTTACAGAGCGTGATATATATCCATTCCCCACATTTTCATATATTTTCATCTCTGGTTCATGCATAGTCTCTTTATTAAAGTGAGCCTTCCTGACCTTCGTCGCCGTCGTCGCCATCTCCGTTCGAGTGAAGGAAGAATGTGTCACCTCTGTCAGCCCAATTCATCTCGACCCCAAAACACACCATATAACCGATGGAGGAAAACTGAAATGTTTGGCATGGATACTACAATTTCCCCTGAGAATGAGCCACGGTACGGCAGGGCCCCTACCTGACATAAACATAAAAATAAAATTCCACTCAACCACGGGTCCTGCGACAATTCACCAGCTGTCAATCCGCTCCTCAGGAAGTTATCTGTTGAGAGACAAACTCTTTCCTCCCCCTCTTCATGTGTTCTGTACTTCGGTGTTTTTCAAGAGAGGTGCATTTTGTCGGGATGTTTTGGCTGCTACATCCGGAGCCTCTTCGTCCCCGTGATCCCAATATACAACGAATATGTCACGTCATAAATTATCGGTCGAACATGATACAAAAATTGTTGAAAAGGTCTCCATTCTTTCCTCTTTCTTTTGACCTCACTCTCCCGTCCCAACAAAGGTATATCTTGCTGAATTCACTGCTCTACCGTAAGGAACTCCTTAGATATTGTATGGTGCTTAGGGTTGAAAATATTACGGGCTTGGACGACTGAGAATATTTGAAACATATTCTGAATCGTATCCCGTGACAAAAATGTTGATTGGACTCGGGACGCAAGGCAATCCTTGCCAATCTATTTCAATGTGTATAGGCCGCAGCATGTGGGAAATGATATGTTCAGTTAACTGAGCAGACATCCCTGACCATAAACAGCAAACTCGATGAAAGCGATTCCAAGCTAGCAAATCTTGCTATCCAGAAGTACATATATATACAAAGCATGTTAGAAGCCATCCAGCATCCCTAAACTACGCTTCTAGTGCCAGACCCTTCAAGACATTACTTTCGAAAAGCATGGTTTTCAGGTACAATCCACAGAGGTATCTAAAGCGATCTGCAAATGTGTTTTTAACGCTTCCGCCTATCCCCATCCACCTCTCCCCTTGCAAAAAGTGGAGAAAGGGGGGAAGAAGAGGGAAGAATTCTACTCCCAGCCACTAATCTTCATCGTGCCCTTCTCCTGCAGGTTCTGGTGCATCTTGAAAGCTTGGAAGAGGAGGTGAGGCTCGTGGCCCATGCCTTTTTTCAGGCACTCGAACTCGGCGCGATCAAAGTAATCTTGGAGGATTGGCCTGTAGTCAGGGTGCGAGCATTTGGCAATGATTTCGCGAGCACGCTGACGAGGACACATGCCACGGACATCGGCGAGACCCTACATTTGGTTAAATAAGGGAGGTTAACTATTGGTCTCTTGGTGTCTCAAGAAAAGATATGATGTGGAAGGAAAAGTTGGAAGTGGAAGTCATTTCTTTACCTGTTCAGTCACAATGACGTCCAAATCGTGCTCTGTCTGATCAATGTGCGTACAGAATGGCACAATACAGCTGATACCGGTGGGATCAGTCTTGCTTGGACGCGCAGAAGGCGTGTGCATGATGCTATATTTAGAGCTACGCAAGAAATCAGCGGAACCCCCCAGTCCGTGCAACATCCGCGATCCCATCACGCAGGTGCTGTTGGCGTGGGCATAAATATCCACTTCGACAGGGGTATTCATGCCAATAACACCGAGACGGCGGATGAGTTCAGGAGAGTTGGAAACCTGTTGCGATCGGAGGAGCAGTTTGTCATAGTAAGTTTCCCAGTTATCGTAGAACCGCTTGAAGCCGTCGGGGGAGAATCTGATGGAGGTGGCAGTAGCAAAGTTCAAGTGACCGCTGTCGAAAAGGTCAAGGAAAGAGTCCTGGAGCACTTCGGTCCAGACACGGAGGTTCCGGAATTCGGCGCCACCAATGCTGAGGCCGCCGATGACGGCATTGGCGATGTTTCCAATACCGGACTGAATGGGCAAAAGGCTCGAGGGCAACCGTCCCATCTTGACTTCGTGTTGGAGAAACTCAATGATGTGTCTGGCAATGGCTTGCGATACCTCGTCCGCCGGGGCATTTGGTTGTGTCTGGTCGGGATAGTCGGATTCGACAATAGCGACGACCTTCTCCGGATCAATTGGGATGTAAGGGGTACCAATGCGGTCTTCCGGTGCCATGATCAGATAGGGCTTCCGTTTTGGTGGTACATCGCACATGGTGATGTCGTGCAGACCTTCGAACGAAGGACCAGAGGTGTTGACTTCGATGATGATTTTTTCTGCCATCTGAACCAGCTCAGGAGAAGCTCCAACGGAAGCTCCCGGAATGATTCCACCTTCCTCTGTGATTGCTGATGCCTCAATAACCACGACATCTAACTTATTGCTTGGTTTATTCTTGGTGTAAAATCCCTATTAATTGTGTTATTGTGGACTGCTTATCAATAACTAGCTCTTCTCATCCAAGTTCATGAACAGGCCAACTGGAGCAGGGTGGGATATATCACGTACATACACCAGATCTGCAGGGAACATGCTCAAGTGCTTATCAAAGAAGTTGATATTGCCTTGGTTGATCCCCTTCGAGATCTCTTTGCCAACCTGATGTGGTGCTCGCCTTTCAATCATATTGAGGCGAGCCCATCGATTCTCCGTTTCCGCACCCGAAGACGCTCCAACGAAAAGTGTATATTTCAACTTCCCTTGAAGGTTATTATTCTCAACGTAATCTGCCAGGGCAGTCGGTACTTTCCTATGCACAATTTACGGTTAGAATTCTGAAAACATCTTCCTATTAAAACCCACTAAAGTGGTTCAGCAGGTTTGCACGTACTTTGGATATCCAACCCCGGTAAAGCCAGACCAGCCGATATACGAACCATGAGGGAAGAGATCAATCAGATCCTCTGACTTGGCCAGCTTCTTCAGCATGGACGGCCGTCTGACACGGCTTCTCAGTAATGCAGAAGCAGCCATCGTTGCGTAGAATTTAGATATTTTGAATCTCTCTGAGGTGTTGTATATATGTCCTTTCACCACAACAGCTATGAATGGGACTTGCAATGGCCACACCTCCTAGCCGCGTGCAGGGAAGCTGGGGATAAATGGGCATTCCAAGTTCTAAATAAAGTTCTTTACAGCTCCAAGCTATATTGATCTAAAAGTAGATCGGTTGAGATGGAGACAGTTGATAAACTCTATTTCATTGGAACCGTAGGACACTTGAACCCTAAAGAGTTAAACAGAAGGATTCGAAATATACTAGAAAGTGTGAGTTTCAAGAAAAAGAAAGGAAACAAAAAGTCTTGCAATCTTGGAGCCAAAAGACCAAGAAACAGAGAACAACCAGGAACCAAGGCCAAAATCATGGTCTCTGACGTAGTTTAGTTCCTGACCTCGGCCATTCCTCGGGTCTTGAGCACGTGGAGAATTGTGGAAAGTTGACATAGGGCATTATAAGGGGGAGGATGTGTGGGAACGGCGAAATTAATTCATCACAAGAAAGTGCTGTCATAAAAATCCAATGCTCATTTGAGAAGATTGTGAAGATTTGGCGAATTGCCGACCCTGGGGACTCATTGTGTAGAGCAGCTAGCATCGAATGAGACGAGGGTAGAATCCGATTAGTAAACGACGGTGTTTCAAACCTTTTTCCTGCTAAGGAGTTTGACTAGTTCGTAGCGAGTTGCGCCACGCTTGAAACGACAAGTGCAGTAGAATGATAAAAATAATACAGAAAGCTTCTCATATTGTTCATTCATTCATTCATTTATTATTATATTGTTGCAAAAAGTGATGATATTGAAAAACAAGTTGAGAAAGTCGTCGTCACTTAAAGTTTCACAATTATAATGAAATAGAAAATACAATTATTTTTATAATTAACTGTGATTAAAAATTTAAAAAGTTGGTTTTCATACATTGTTATTTAAATATAGTTTCAAGCAATAAAATATAAATTTATAATATATAAAATTTAATAATTGTATTATATATTTATTTAAAATAAAATAATAATTATTATTTAAAGTAGTTAATATATAATTATTATAAATTAATCTATTAAAATATATATTTATAAAATTTAATTATATATTTTATATTTTTTAAAATAAAATTAAACTATTATTATTTTAAATATATAATTAATTATAATTAAAAAATATTTAAATTTATAAAATAAATTTTACTTTATTTATTTTTATTTAATATATAAATAATTATAATAAAAATATTATATAAAATAAATATAAATTAATTAAAAAAATTAATATTAAAATTATATTTATATAATAAAAAACTATATTTAAAAAATTTTATAAAAATTATTAATAAATATATAATTTTATAATATATAATATATAATATTTAATTAAAATATTAATAATATTATATATATATATATATATAAATTAAAATAAAAATACTTTAATTATAAATATATTTTAAATATAAAATTTTTATTTATAATTTTATTTAATTAAAACTTATTAATATATATTCTTATAATAAATATTTAAATTTTTTATATTATAAATTTTTAAAGTTGATAAAAAATATATTTTTATAATTTTAATTTTAATATTATATATATATTATAAAATATATTATTTTTTATTTAATATAAATTATTAATATTTTATTATTTTATTTACTATAATAAAGATTAAAAATTAAATTAATTATGATAAATATATTTTTGAATTTTTATATTATATATTTTTTAATTAATAAAAATGAAAAAAAAAATTTATATTAATATTAAAGATAAAATAGTAGTTTATATTTATTAGTGATTAAACTAAATACTTTTTTGCATTAGTATATTGATGTAATGAACTGATACTTAATTAGTAATTTTCTTTGCAACATACTATTTATTAGTCGTATGATCAACATTACAGTAGTTCTCTTCTTCCGTCCCAGTCGTATGATTAATCAGACTATTATCACCTTGATATATTCTTTATATCTTTATGCTTGTGAATTTGCTCTTATGAATTTCTTTATTTTCTTCTCTGATAAATTCATTTTTTATTATTAGAAAATGCTGAGAACTATATTCAGTAGTATGACAATCATTGATTAGAGTTTCATTTTTATTTATAATATTTTACTGATTTTATTAATATATCTTTTATGATTTTAAAAACTTCATTAGTTTTATTTAGAGTTTTTAAAAGTCTTATCATTTTTTATGTAAATACTTTATTTAATTGTAGATTAAAGCTTAAAATTAAAGTAATGATATTAAATATAGTAATAATTTATAGTATTATATATTGTAACGAGGCGGCACCGAGACGGAATGTCAACAACGACGTCACGTAGGGTGGTTATAAGGGGAACCGAATGGGGTGGGCTTGGCTAGTTAAGGAATCATACGAGCATATGCCTACGAATAGAAGTATCTAGGAATCAGGCGTCCAAATGGTTGTATAGAGAATTGTATGCGTATTCCCAGTAACTCTAATATTGAGAACGAATCGTTGACCTCTGAACAGTGGGTCAGCTAGCTATCTATATAGGGCTTCTGTCAGGCTCCCCCCCCCCTGATGAGAAGCCGCCCTACCCGCTGAGAGGGGTAGAGGCGCCCTCCAGGTGTAATTGGCGTTGTGCTTCTCAGTGGCCCTCAGGCACCTCGGCACGGCATATATATAAATATATATATATATATATTAGAAACTATATTCGATTCTAAACTATTCTTTCATTTATATATTTATATAACTATTGAATTTTTGGTTTTGGAATTTTTCTTTTTAATATAGTAAAATATTCTATATACTATTTATAATCTATATTTTAAAAAATTACAAATATTATCTATCTCAAAGTACTATAAATATAAAAATTTTAAATATATTGATCTGAAAGCTAAGCAGTAGAACTTGATTTTAGATATTTATCAAATACATCTAGTTTATATTTAAATACTTATATAAAAAGTTAAATGGTTTAATATCTATCAGTTTTAAAGATTAGTTATTAGTTTTTATTGTACTATTTGACATCTTCATAGTTATTATTCTCTATGATTCAATCAGTTATTCGTTGCGACGCCAAGTGGACCTTGCCCTTGTCTGGTGTAGCGCCGTCCGTGGGTCATCCGTCGTGAACTATATAAAAGCTACTTCGACTGCTCCCCACACGCGCACTTCTGCGTCTCTATTTGCCCCCCCACACCTCTTCTCTGCCCCTGCTGTCTCCATCTCCTCCCTGTTCCCGTCTTCAGTGCCGTATTCTTGACTCACTGCCTCTACGCCACCGCCCCACCTGTCCAACACGCTGATTTGGGCGCCGCTGGTCAACATAAGGTTTTCTTCGGTATCAGCATCGAACCCACCTAGGGTTCTTTTTCATATATGTTATATATGTGTCCTTGCCTTCCTCCTTGCTCCGCTCCTCTTACCGTTCCTTCACTCTCTTCTCCCGTCTCGCGTCGAAGTGATGCATGTGATTCCAGATAAAGCAAAAACCCATCACCTCCTGTATCAGCATCCGGTCAACCCCGCCCACCGTTCTCCGCTCTCTCATGCTTCGGACGTGCCTCCTGTTCAACGGCCAATGGCAAAATATCCCACATTTCGGTGAAACCCCGTAGGAGTGAATGGATGGTCGATCCCAATTACGGCGTTGCTGAACCGGAGGTACTCTTCTCCCGACACTCGGACTCGTTCTTCGACTTTGTCATTTGCTGGTGTCTCGATGTGTCGGACGGAGAAATAACGGAGAAGGGGGGTCGATCGCATGCTGCATTTCCGGCCTTCATTCCGCAAGTGGTTCGAAGGACCCCGGTTTCAGCTCTAGTGTGACGGTCTTGCGGTCTGGCCTATCAACCCCAGCAGGGAATCCCTGTGATGTGATATGTACGCGGGCAAGCCGGAGTCGCATCGTCCGGTCATCCTCGCATCGGGCTTTCCGGAGCATGTCCGCGCCGCGTACGCCATGTAGAGGCGAAAGGATGGTGTGGTAGAGGAGCAAGGCGCAGGCCCGAAGGTACGAGGAGGCCGCGGAAGCGAGGCTATAGCTGCATGTGTGCACAGCCGTCGTGTGCTGCTCTTCCTCACTTGGGGGATTCGCATCCGATTCGTCCATTGTTCTCGCGCCTTCTATGCCTGGATTGTCTGAGCGAAACTGGACCGGGACGGGAGGAGCCTGTGGCGCCGCTTTTGCGTCCACCCGACAGGCGATGGGCGTGGCTGGTCGCTACTCGCACCCGCCTGCGTTCCTTTCTGGTGCTAATGTGGTGTGCGGTTCATGCGGTGGGGGGAAGGCTGGGATCCGGTGGCTGACGATGTTTGGAGAGCCTGACGCTCGTCGGCTCTCTGGGTGGGTGTAGATTTTTCTGGCCGGCGGGCTTATTTGGAGGAACAGGGTGGATGGAGCTATCGCCAGAGCGGCGAAAACTGTAGATAAATGGTCTCCTTTCCCCCGTGGATTCACCACTGCCGTTCCAACAAACTACACAAGATCGCCATCTCTTCTGCGAACATGTGCAGCGACTGGAATGTCTATTCCCCTTCCAAGCTCCTCAGTCCCCTAACCCCACGAATCTCCCTCCTTCAAGACCCGTGCCCGCTAGGCATCAACCTTCTTACCCTATACTCTCTACACTCAAATCTTTCCAGACAGTCCTTACACCTTCTATCAGCCCTCAAAACACTCCCCCCCTCTTTCGCCCCTCATCCTCCTCAAAGTCGTCTTTCGCATGTTCCCCCTTTCTCCCCCCCCTTCAAAGATCACCATCATGTCCAGTCTCGGGCAGGGGACACTCGCCCGAACGATTTTGATGAATTCTTCGCGGGACTTGATGTAGCCGATTTCAATCCATCTCTCTGCGTTCCCATCCTCAGTGATGCAGACGTGGAATGCTCGCGCTCACACCAGAGCGTCTCCTAGGTTTTCCTGATTGGGATGAGGACAGAGGCCAGGAGAAAGACGACGAATCCTAACGAATCCTAACCGGTTCCTTAGCCGGCCGTAGAATGCGGCCTGGTCGAATCCACTGGCACAAAGGCTCTTCCTGTCGGTTCCGCAGGCCGGCTTATTTGAGCTGGGTCCGGATCAGGATACATCGCACAAGGGATTGATAATTACACTCGCTACCCGGCTAAACACACACTTCAAAATTACATTATTCTAAATCAAACTTACGTGTATACAAAGCCGTACATCCAAACTCACTAGCGTTCCAATGTCATTGATATGTGCCCAACCGCACTGATTAGGGAATGGAACCTAGGGGGCTTAGGGGGGGGCATGCCTGCGAGGGGGCAGGGGAAAGTCATACACAGGGTGCCTATGCCCACTAAGGTGAAAGAACAGAAGCTTGATATGAGAATGAATAAACATCCTCATAGTGATTTGTCACACTGCTCAGCAGCATACAGTTTATATGATAGATGTCAGATAAGTAGTTGATAGCAGCAGTGTTAATTTCTCAATTTCTCTTTTACAGTATCTGTAGTTTTGAAAAAATAATTCTTAAAAAGGAATCAAGCAGTCATTCTAAATCTTTTTCTCTACAACTTCTCAGAATGGAGAAAATTGAAAATGTCTTTTGGAAAATTTCACACCGAGATCACTACTCAGATGATAAATAGTGTGTTTTCTTAGTATTTCAAAGAGAAGGTAGAATGCCAGAAGCTGATTTATTGAAGAATATTTCCAGCTTTGGAGAGCCATCACACGCAGAGTCAAGGTCTGGCACAGATGAATTGAAGGATGATTTTGTAGATATTTCAGATTAATTGCATCATAATGGGTTCAGCACATACCAAACACATCGGAACACTAGTTATTTTGGTTGTACAGCTGTGTATACGCTGTGTATACATTATATTTGATCGTAATTTTGAGCAGTGTATTTAGCCATGTATTTATCAATAATCCCTTGGGTCAAAAGCTGAGCTTTTCTTTTAACTTCATTAATAGAGCGCAAAGAAGATCCTAATATAAGATACAAAAGGTGGCAGCAGAATGAACTTGACAAATGAAATTATAGCGAAGCAACGACAAAAAATTAACATAGAAAAAAATAAAAATTAAAAAAAATGAAAAAAAAAAAAAAAAGAAAGAAAGAAAATCAGAGCCACAACATCCTGGAAAACATCTGAAGACAATACCAACAAGAAACAGAATTGAGGGACGGTGGCGGAGAAGAGAGGGAAGTAATACGGCCAAACGGAATTCCCATATCTGTCTGGGGTTAAGTCCCTGTGCTGAAATCATCTGTTTCGCCGTTCGTCCGATTAGTAGATAAACCCCCATCCATGTAGAGCACCCTTGATTTCAGACCCGTATGTGTATGCTTCAAGTCAGGAGCGCGTGGGCGATTGAGAAGCATCCATGACAAAAAATTAGCGTATTAAATAACAGAAAATAGAAGGTAATCGAGAAGAGAGAGTAAGTAAATCCTGCCCAAAAAATCAAATACAAAAGGAAAAAAAGAGTTACGTTGATCCCCTTAAGATGCTGCAGCTCGTACTGCATCGGTCATTTCTTCATCTGGCTTTTGGTCACCTTCAGCCATCGCAGCATCTTCAACTTTGTGATTATCCTCCGCACTCAACGCTGTCACGGTTTTTGTCTCCGTCTCGCCAACCCATGATCGGAATTGCCGGTTTGCCTGTTCTACTTCATCCTTGCTAAGCTCACAAGTCCAGCTTGGGTTGTTGACAAACTTCTCCGTAAACCGTTCTTTGCGCTTTTCTCTAACGGCAGCACGCTCTCTAGCAGCCTCAGCAGGATCCTCATCCCCAGTAGGCCGACGGTACCACCAATCTTCCGTGCCGGGCTCGTAGAGGATATGATAACTGTTGGCACAGATGCGGATGACCAATCCATCGTGGTTGACTAGCGGCTTATAATACAGGTTGTATTCTTCATCCGAATCCATTTTGCCAGGAAGGTTTCGTTTTAAGAAAGGCATACGCATCTGCGAAAACGGGACACCCTCAGTCGGATCACGCATAGTGAATGCAGAGACATAGTATGACCATCTGGCTTCCGCGTTGAGCTCCTCGTTGTCAAGAGTGCCGTCCTCAGCAGTCAGCAGCTGTGCCATCACGTGCTTAGTAGCAGGGACCTTATAGAAGGGAGAGAAGTTAGTTAGAACCCCATGCTGATATTTCCACTTCTCCAAGAACGACGAAACTTACGAAGGTAATACGGTAGATGTCTCCTTCTTTAATTAACTTCTCAATTTGTTTTCGATATTGAATCTCCTGGTTGTGTGTTGTCGTGTCCTTGTCACGCTCCTTGAAGAAAATATTGATAATATCCGAACTCTTGTCCTTGGGATCTGTATTGAAAATCCCACCGGCATATCGAGAAATTCCACCCAGGATTTTGTCCAAGTGGTACAACTGCCAGCCAGTCTTCAGGTAAAACCGACGAAGCGTTTCCTCCATATGTGTCATATCAATATTCCCCTTAATCACTTCCTCACACATGCGAACGATCTGATGGTATAAATTGGACTTTGGGTCCGTATCATAAAGGAGATCTGAGGGAGACTTGTCGATCATTCCAAGATCGTAGGCAGCCTTGGAGGCCAGTGCTCTGCGGACAGCTTCATGGGCGTCTTTCTCGTGTAATTTGATTCGGAGAAGGCGGCTGTAGAAGATTTCAAAAGTGCGAATAAAGCAGTAGATATTAAGGTTGCAGTAAAGATGATGGACCTTCTTCTTGTATGATTCATTCAATGGAATTTCACGCTGCTGGTTGAAGTTGCCTTGGCTCGGATGTTCCATCCATTTCAATTCGGCAACATCAAATGGCTCAGTTGGATCCGGAATTGGCGTGGATGGAACAAGAGTTCCGATGCCGGGAGTGGAGGCTCTGCTGCCCGAACGCACACTGACATCTCTGTCAATACGAGGAGTCTTTTCATTGCGGCGCTCTAGAACATCACGCAGAAGGTCCAACCTTTTGCCATTTGCGATTCTCCGTGAACGAAGGGAGGCAATATCTTCAGGGGACAGACTTTCATCATCTGCTTCCTCACTGGCTGGTGTTGTATCGTAAACTTCGTTGAGATATGTTTTGAAGCCCTCACGGTCCATGCCAAAAAATACGGGAATAAAATCTTTGAGGAAGTTGATGACTTTATTGGGATCTGCCCCAAAGCCAGCAGAGTTGTGGTCGATGTAGCACAGCAAGAGGTGAGTTGCATCCACCAGAACTTCTGAGTCCTCGAAGACGAAATCGAATTGATAGTTTGACACTTGATATCCGCTCTTACGAATATTTCGGAGCTCTTCAAACTTAGCCTGGATTTCGTGCTGGATGTGTTTCGCTACAAACAGCTTTTTGTCGGAGCCTTTCATGATGATAGCCTGGTGGTCAAGACTTCTCCAGAAACCTTTCTGCATTTGTTCGCGCCACACTTTGTCCCATTCACGCTGATCGCCCAAAAAAAAAAAAAAAGGCACTATTAGCGCACCAGAATGGTGACTCATAAAAATATGGGAATGAGCATTACTTACTTGACAGGCTTTCCATTCTTCGCATTTCTGTTTCAGCCGGGCAAGAACAATGGGCATAACCATGCATGGTCGCAGAAACATCTCGTCGATAACTTTCTGGCCACGTTCCCTATCATAGATCTTCTTAATGACCCTCTTGTAGATAGTTTCGCTCTGACCTCCAAGTCCAGGTGGTAGTTTGAAACTAGCCCTTTCAGCATCAGTCATTGTCGCCATTTGCTGAACAAGAGGCTCCATAAGCTGGATGGTACGAATACATGCTTCAATATGATGATCGTAGTCATGTCTATCCTCCTCGATACGATGAAGTGTGTCTTCGAACTGGTTTTTCCGATGAGCGACAAACCCAGAATCCTCCGATGCCCAGGTTGGGTGGGAGGCCCACTCATCATTGAGAACGCTTTGGCACATATCATCACGTCCGCTACATGGCTTTTGACGTTCTCGTTTGGGCAGCAGTCGATAGCTGGGACCAAGAGCTCGGCAATGAGACAAATTGACAATTCCCGAGTCAGGCTTGGCTTTTGGTTCAATGATCTCATCTTTAGGCTCAACATGCATGAATCTCTTAAACCATGACATAATTTCCTGGTTGCCCCCGATAAAACTAGCTGCCCTGTTGATGAGGATATTTCTGTCGATCAGGTCCGCCGAATAGAGGTTACATAGCTTCAGGAATTCACCAAAGGTTTGTTTGTTCCCGATAAACTTTTTAACGCGATCAAAGAATGCATACTCTTCATGAGATGGGGTAAGTGAAAATGTGGGAGGAATCGGTTCGGGCAGAGCGGGAACAAGTGTTGGAGAAACGGCTGGGGGAGCTTCAGCTTGAGTGGTCGGTTTGTGGGTCAATTTTGCTCTCTGTTGGAAAGAAAATATCTAATTAGGATGGAACAATTCGATTCACTTTCCATGAAGGATTGGCGATCAAGGGTCTTCCTGAGTGGAGAAGCAACAAGAACAGAAAGAGTGGACTCACTTTTCCAGGAGCTCCAGGCTGTGTACCCGGAGCTCTATTTGCCTGGGTGCTTGCAATGCTAGCAGTATCTGCAGGCACATTTGATGGCCCTCCCAAACCGGCACTTCCCGGACCCTGAGCAGGGGGCTGGCTACGTCGCTTCTTAATATCCTTTGCAGGTTCCTTCACGTTAAACTGGCCAAGAGGAGGCATCTTGACATCGCGGTTTTGAGTCTGGAGCAGCGCGGAAGAATTTGCATATCCGGGCTCTCCCCGTATATTACTGATGGGTGTAGCTTCTTCCGCTGACTGGCGAGCTGCTGCTTGTGCTTTTGCCTGGGCGGCAGATTCGGGGAGAAACTGCTTGAAATCTTCGAGAAGGTCCGGTGCGGAATTAAAAAGGATTGTAACTTGGGCGTATACGTCTTGGATTGGCTTTGACTCTCGTTGATATGTTTGGAGGATTTCGAGGAACTGTTTATAGGTATCGGGAGAATCGGCAAAGCGGTTCTAGTGAAAGGAACAGTGTAAGTCAGCTGTATTTATTCCGGCAACAAAGGAGGAAGACGATAATGCTGAAATTGCCGTTCATTCCAATATAGAGGTCACCTACCTTGATCTTATTAACGTAACTGATGGCATGGTTAAACTCAACCGGTCCACGTTTACTCATATCCCCTTGCACACCCTGTAGCACACCAGATCCCAAACCAGCAAGGCTATTAATAGGCTGGTTTGGTCCAGGAGTCTGCATGCTGCCCATATTTAACACTGATGACCGACCAGATGTCGCCGTTGCAGCCGAAACTGCGCTCTGCAACTGAGAAACACCTCGTTGTTCCTGCTGATGCGCTATAGTCGCAGCGTTGCTTGACGCCTGCTGATCCTGCTGACCTGAATACTCATAACCGGGCTCCTGTGGCTGATTTTGTACCCCTTGCTTTCCGCCGTAAATACCAGACGGCATTATATGGCTTTTAGGGGAATATGGACCGGGGCCTAAGTTCATTCTCGAAACTGGCTGAGGCTGTTGGCCTTGCGCGGGTTGTTGTTGCCATCCTGCGCGAGACTGGTCGTAGTAGTCCGTTGTTCCGGGAGGCACAGGACCACCTGGGGGCGCGGCGTCACCTGTTGCTTCTAGAGATGGCCGCACTGCTGACTGCATTGAAATGGTATTTGTGCCGGACGGAGTTGTCACTCGGATTGTATCTGGGTTATCCTCGGTGCCGCATTCGATGCGATATCCTGGTGGCAGGAAGGTATTAAAACCCTGAATAAGTGCGGGATGGCCGTTAAAAAGCGTTGAAACTCGTTGGATAACACCAGGAGTGTCGATTCTGGGGAGAGTTAGTATCCGCTCATTTACCACTTAATCTTCCCTTGGGTCATCTTACGCTTGGCTTTTGAAATCTTTCATGATATCGAGGAATCGGTTATAGACATCAGGCTGTTCAACAAACCTAACTTTAACCTGGTCAAGGTAACTTAACGCATCCTGTATTGGGAACGCCATTTAGCAAAGACTGTTCAAAGGTTTTGCTTATGATATGACAGAGACAATCAAAGACCAAACAAATAAAAAGTAGGCAATTAAGTTTATAATGCCAGATGCAGTTGTATTTCTAGAAGTGAATGTGTGGTTTGAGCAAAACTTTCAGAGAATGAGGGGAGTAGATAGTCCTTCAGATACTGCCAAGAGACTTCGAAAGATATTTCCCATCCTCAGCAGTTCATCGACTTCATGCTCAACGATCACCCTCCCCCAGAAAATCTTGCTTCAAAGAATACCCTCATAACCCCACACATATGTTCTTTGCGTGTAAGGTTTCGGATTGGGTGGAATTTCCAAGAGTGGTATTTGGCAAAAAGAAAGGAACCGAATACAACAGCTTCCTCCAGAGTGAGATTTCAACTTACATTTAATATTGGTTGTTGTCCTTGCGCTAAAGCAGCAACACTTCCAGATATCTGGGGAGGTGCAGAACCGTTGAACCCAAGCATTGATTGTTGAGAGGGTTGGCCCTGGTGGAGGTATGTTCGTGGAGGTCCATCTGCGTGTTGCATCTGGTTCCCAAACAGAGGTCCAGACCCATTCGAACTGGGCATAGTTCCTTGTGGGGGGTTATTAGAGGCGTTTGAACTCATATTAGAAAGGAGGCCATTGGGTCCGCCTAGCGGGTTGTGACCTTTCGACGCGACAGGTTGGTGAATGGGAATCGGGCCGGTATGGCTTTGAACAGGATGATGTGGCTGTTCGCGATTATACCGGTCCATGAGGTCCCGATCTCGATCTCGATCTCGTTCCCGTTCCCGGTATTCGCGCTCTCTTTGTATCATTTCCTCCTCACGAACCATTTCCCTCTGTCGTTCAAGTTCCAGCTCACGATCTCGCTCTCGCGAATCTCTTTCGCGATCCCGATTCATAGAAGGCTGTTGGGGCGAATGTTGCATGGACTGACCAATCCCAGGAAGGGGATGCCCCGGAGGACCCGGAGGACCCGGAGGATGGGACGGTTGTTGGTGTTGGCCATATCTGGGGGGTGGTTGGTGTGACGCTGGTGGGGCGCCAGTGCCTTGGGTTATGTCTGATAGGGTAGGGAGAGTATGCCCGGATGACTGGCTGACCGGATGATAAGGACCTTACGTAGAACACACGAGTTAGTTGCTGCAAATTCTTCGCGTCTAGGATGTGTCCATTGATCATCCTCCACACAGCTCTGGGTTATGATGCTGCAACTGTGCATCTCTGTCGCGCCAAAGCAGGCAAAGTGGGACAGAATACTCACTGTCACATCAAGAAAGTATATATTAGCATCAAGACATCAACAAAGAATGCCGCACAGCCTATTATGGCGATGAAATCATGAGATTTCCATGTGCGAAAAATGGGAACAATGACTTACCCATAAGATCCTAGGGGTCGGTTTGGGGGCTGGTTCATCTGGTCAACTCCTAGATGGGGTTGCGACCCACCTCCTGCAGAGTGCCAGGCATCTTTATTTGATGGATTCATTCCGTTTGCGTGAGGAAAGAATACAGCTCTGGAAGGAAGGAGGTGTGCTCCAGGGTAGGGAAAAGTGGGAGGGGCTGCTAATTTTTGTAGTTTTTGTTGGCGTTTACAAGGCAATACTGGGCAAGGAGACAGATAAGCTGGTATGTATACTCCGCAGAAAAGGTTCAACAGACCGGGGATAACGCGGGCATAGTCGCAGGCTAAAGGAACAGAATATATCCCAACATGTATGCGACCAAGGACAGCAGAGAAGAACGACTCAACAAGCGGAGGCGGAGAAGTTGAAACTGCTCAAACAAAAGAAAGCTGGGAGGAATGATGATGATGATGTTGCTGCTGACCGCCCTGGGGAGGAGAATCTCAACGGGTCGATTTTTCTGCCGCTCCCTACCACGGCGCGATCGGGTTTAGCAACTGCCAGGGGCCTGGGCACACGCTAGTCTTTGGCTGAAGGCTGCCGATTGGCGGAACCATGGAATCCGGACACGTGATCTCTGCTGGATTTCTAGCGGCAACCGCACACACGATTTGCCTTCTAATAATATTTTGGAGCTTTTTGGAGCTGACATCAACCGACTGCCAGCTAGTAACTTTATGGAGCGAGAGGTTTTAAAATGAAGAAAGGGGAAGGGGGATAGATGCCACGGACCGGATGAGAATGAATAATTGCCCGAAGGAAGTAAAAACCAAATGTTTCGGCTGTTGGAAAGCCAAGAGTATCGCTAGTGAATATGGTATTACATGTGTGTTTTAACTGGCATTTTATCAAATCGAGAGTGGATAGAAGGAGTAAGGTGCGCGTGGCACAAAAAAAAAAAAAAAAAAAAAAACCAAAGGGTATTTGCATGATAATGTGTCTAATCACTCTCCTCATGGCCTTGAATGGCCAATGCCGTTCAACACTTACGACATCCCCCTTCTCCTTGGTCTCATCAAGCCACTCTTTCTTCACTTTTATGTTAACCTCCACAACATTCTCAAACGACCCGTTTCTCACCCACCCGTCTTGGCCTAGGCCTTCCAAAAGCAAAATGCCAGAACTCCACGACGATATTACATTTAAACCAGTTCCCTTCAAAACTCATAAAAAGTCTCTCTCGTCATCCGCATCGATGCGAGCAAAAGGGGACAGGAACTTGTTCCAATTGGGTAGACATGAGTGCATCCCAGCTGCTAAATCACCCTAAAGGAAGGCGCCCTTGAGAGTGACGATGTTACCGGTCCATGGCCGCCAGCTTTATCCATGAGGTGTTGGATGAGTGCCAGCGCTGGATAACGCAGCGCATTGAATGAGCCTTGTTGTCCTTGGCATTGAAAATCATGTCCCAGTATAACAGCGTCTGTCGTCTATACAGCTCGTCAGCGTGAGCTTTTTCGTCTGGCTCAAGAGACTCGTAATCGTCCAGCAGGTGGGTTTGGTGTAATCCTGCGGAGGCTCTGAGTCCCGGGTTTTCGAATAAGGGGGAGGGGGGGATGCCCTGCCGCCAGCAGCAGAGGGAGGATGGTCGTGTGTTGCCAATCAATTATATATGATACCTTGCACGATTAAGAGACGTAGAGATTTTGTCGGGTTAAGATCTATGATTTGTTTCCGTTTGTTATTCAAATTTGCAATTTGGCATGTAAAGCGGTTCTTGGGCTGCTCACCTGGGTGATTCATAGTGGGTTGATTCCAAGAATGCCCAGCGTTATCATCATGCTCCGATTAGAGGTAAGGTCAAAATGCCAGACACCTATCTAGCAAATCCACATATATCTCAGGTGAGACTTCGCCCTTGAGCATATCATCATGCGGAAAATGACTGACCCGAGGCTTTCCCGTACTTACTGGTCCATTCCCTCTCTTTCCAGCCGATGAAATAGAGATAATCGTGGTGAGTGCTCCCTATTCTGAGAAAAGTGGAAAACCCCATTGTCAGGGTATTATGGGTAAATATATCAAACTTCCGCAACTGGACATGGACATGGAAACAAATTGTTCACAGGGACCCCTATTTATATTAAATTGTGCAAGTTTTCTACGCTAGAGCATATAATCAACCGTGGGCCCGATGAAAATCGACGAGCGTCTCCATCCTTGTCTTCAGTTCCGGAAGCATAAAAATCTGCCTGCAAGTTCTGGGTAATGATGGTTTTGTCCTTGTAATAAATACTCACATACGAACCAAAGCGGAACAAAACAAAAGCTTGCGTTCAATATCCACATAGATGGTAACGAAGCGGATTTGTTTCCTTGCCAGCAAGAATGAACCAACGGTCTTTCAAGGGAATTCCGATGGCCTTCTCCGTGACAATATACTCCATCCCCATGTCATTTTTGCGTGTGGGAAGACCATGCAACCACTCGTGGAGACTGGTATGCCTTTTGAGCGTAGTAAGTCTAGTGTTGCGACTTCACTGTCAGTCGCGAGTTGTTTGGGAACGGCGATGGAGTATGGAATCTTGACGATGACTTCTACGACATCGTCCATGGTAAGGAGAAGTACTCTGTAAATCCCGCCTTCTGCAAGTTTCCTCACGTGGGCGACATTTTCGCGATTTGCACTCTGGACCGCAATAATGAGGACTAAAAGGTATGGCCCCTGGAGGAGTCTGTGCAAAGTGTCGCAGAGCCGGATCATATGAATGAAAAAAAGCCAGGTAGAAGAGGATAACTTTTAACGCGAGGTATCACTGGCTTTATTCTTGCCAACATGTCGAGTGCCCGGTGGTTGAATAACCCACCAAGGTCAAAATATATCTGGAACCAGCTCATGCACCACCCACTCCATCTATTAGATGCCGCCGCGCCCTTAGTAGGCAACTTGTCCAGATGGTCTCCACACGAGATTCACGTGACAGGAACTAAATTGTTAGCCAGCATTGACCGGTTGTTACGCTCTGATGACGAATATCGCGCATGTATCTCCGTTCAGTGATCATCCCATCTGGGGGAGGTTAGCTACGCTATATACAGGCTATCAAGACCACGTGCAGCAGGCGGAGCGTACCAACCGGGCAAGGCCGGCCATGAATCTACGCATACGTAGCGGAACCAGCCGCCGTATCGTGGAACCAATGGATGTAAGTAATAGTTACGGACCAGTGCACTGCATCCAGCCTGCTAGGCTCTCTCTGGCTGGAACAATTGGTGGGAATGATATATGTTAATTTGCGCCGAAATCCTCTCAGAATATATTTTCGATTATTATATACTGGATATAAGGAGCCGGGAAGGAATCAACTGAGAAGATAGCAACGTTAAGTTCAAGAGCAGATCAGCACTTGCTGAAACCACGGAGATTCAATTTTATGGCCATAAACTGCCACTTGCAAAATGGCTCTGTTTTCAAAGAAATGAGAGGGCAAGCTGTGTCCAATATGCAGGGTTGCCATTCCATAAATCTCTCCCGGCGTGAAACGATTCAACATGTTCTTCCAAGCCAAATGCCAATGCATGACGGTGTCCCATCAGAACAAGCTCTTGATGGTTAGAATACTTTTTTTTGGGGGGGGGGGCAACGGTTGAAGGCCTATCGTCAATGGTGGTAGCCTCTGCTTTCTCCATGTTTGAAAGCGGAGGATGAATCTCTCGTACCGCCTTCCACGACAAAATGAAGTGAGCATTCAATCCCTCACAATCACTGCACAGAAATGGGTGTACTTTAAATCGCAATGCTCCCAGTGCATTTTATTCAAATAGTCGTTGTCTCTCCACAAATCCTTGGATTTGCCTTGGAATTGTTACAAGATTCTTAATTTCTCTTATAAACATCCTCTTGCTTGATACCCAAAACCGCTCCATTTTCGGAAACACCGCTTGATATCAAAATAGACAATTTTTAGTCAAAAACTCATTTTTGCCGTTTAAAGTATCATATTGAGGTCTGCCGACTTTCGCAATTATTTTTCACCCACCATCTCTAAAGGGCCAGACCGTTTGGCCGAAGGCCACCGCGGATATGCTTTGATGTGGAGTCAGACAGGAACTACGACGGAACTGCCATCCGTACGGAGTAGACTGTCATTGCGGTATATGCATATCCCGGTTGGCGCTGAGCCTGACGGAAAGGTTATAGAAACTGCGGCCATCGAAGCTGTCTCGAAGATTCCGTGAGGTCACAGCGTGATTGTCGAAAGCTTGCTACATGGTGTGATTAGAGAAAGGGATAAATAGTTCGTTGTTAGGTTTTACAAGGGTGTTTTGTAGGGTTTACAATGTTTTGGAAAAGTGGGCCTAAATGCACGCTCTCATGTGTATGAAAGAGAGCATCCAGATTTTATATGGAATACTTGCTAGAAGTATCTCAGCTATTCGTATCATGACAGTCAAAGTGTATAATTATATAGGAGGTATTTTCAGTGTTTAATCAGAGACTGTTTTAACTTGAGAGGTAATATCAAGTGATTCAGAATTTTATGAGATGTTACACTGTGCTTGCACATGGTGCATGTTTGAAGATGAAATAAGCATCATTCCACAAAACTAGTTAAAGACAAATGGAATTTGATAACTATTAGTTAGTTACTTATTAATCGTTTGGTAATGTCAGATGCAGATGCAGAGATCAGAAGGTATGCAATTAGTTAGCATGTGAAAATTGATTAGAATCAGATGTAGCTGTGTACTATCTCACCATGAGCTTATTTTAGTTTCAGTCTAATTACGTATTTAAATTTTCATTATTCTTTGAGGTGCAGCAAGGACGCTTCCCCCTATTACTTATGAGGAAAGCGAGAAACTTTATCTCCAGATTTTAAACCCGACAAGGAGTGGTTATACGGAGTACACCGTAGTTATTCCTTTTCAACTGTTTCTCTTTCCAGCACCTGGACAGCACCTGGAGCTGAAATGGTGTATTTATTTTATTGTCTTTATCGTAATCCACCCCCTTTTAAACAAACCGTCTGACTAAACATCTTTCAGCTCAATCCTTCTCATCATCAAATTATTTAATATGCCAGCCACTCTTAGCGAGAAGGCTTCTAATCAAAAAGCCAGGTTTTTATTAGATATTCAAGTCTATGAATCAAATTAAATCTCAAGTATTAAAGTTACTTTTAAAGTGAACAATCTATCTATTACTATAGTGTTTGATAGATTATATAAATTAAAGATATAATCACATCCTTGACTCAATAATCAAGAATAAATTATTATAAAAAAAAGTTCTTAGTTCAAATAATCTCTAAATAAAAGAAAATAATTTTTTTTATTTACAATTATATAATAGTGATTGATCTGCTATTTGTAAAGTTTAAATTTAATATTTCTAATACTATAGAAATTAATTAAATAGTACTTTAAGCAAGAGATTAAATTTTTTATATAAATATACCATTTAATAAATAATAAATAAGGATTTAATATTTTTAAAAAAGCATTCAATTGATCAATTGATAAATAACTAATACTTTTAAAAAGTAGTGTTGAAAGTATACAAGACTATAGATATATAACTCTAATAAGATTAACTTCTTAATAAGAGTTATTTGAATGAATTTAAAAGTGATCAAATTTATGAGAGAAAATAAACCAACTTTTATAGAGTTAGAAAATAGAGAATAAGTAACTATAATTAAAACAATTAATATCATAAATTGAGCTTTATATATGAAATTATACTGAAAAACAAGTTTTATTAAGACTCAAAATATAAGCAGTAGATATCAAATAATTAAATAATTATTATTAATGATAAAAGTTAAATTAAGAGTAAGTTTAACTTCATATGATTATGAAAAGTATTTAATAGATATACTGAAACCTATTTAATAAATATATATAAATTATTAAGTATAAATAATTATATTAGTATATAATAAAAAATCATTAAAACATCAAATTAGAGATTAATTATATTAATAATTTTTGTTTGTTAGCATGAAGTATATGCAAGTAATAGATTTAATACTATTCATTTTAAATAAAATTTCTACTCAATTATATATTTCATTTCAATTTCTACTCTTTGAATCAATGTATAAATTTTATAAATTCTACTTCTTCTGAACTTTTAAATTTTTTGTAGTATAATTTAATTGAAATAAGAGAACAACACAACTAGATATTATATAAATACTTCTTCTGGTATTATCAATTAGCTTCTAATCAGCTAGTTAAAATACGTCTATTGATTATATATAGTGGTATTATACTAATATAAAAGAATAGAAGCTGAGAGCTATCAACACCAGACAGAAGCAACAGAGGGAAATATAGCTGAAGAAGAAATTCTAACCACTCATGAAAAATTAGCTAGTACTGCTGGAGCTCAGGAGTTCAATAGATTAAAGAAAAGATGAAGGATTTATATCCAAGGACTAGAAATTGAAGAACCCTCCTTACCTGTAGCAAATGTAATATTATTAGGCAGTGCCCACAGGCAGAAGAGCGACAAATTTTCGAATTAAGCAACAACACCAGGAATTATATATAGTAGGAAGGTGTTTGGTTCGGAAAGGGGGTGAATTCTGTGGTTCACCCGGTAACTAACTGACTTATTAATGCGATACTGACTGGCTGAAAATTCCTGGGGACTTTGGGGGAAAAGTGGCGATTGCCTTAATGTAGACTAGCGCCGTACTAATGGCCACCCTGATACAGGATACGGGGTAACTTTCGATGTCAGGGTTGCCTTCTACGACGCCTGGGACCTCGGCCGAGATCGAGCCAGGCAAAATCAAGGTCGGCTGTGAACCAGGTACCTCCCAGAGTGCTCTCCAGCGCCTGCCGAACATAACATGCCATTCGACTACTAAGCCGCATCTTGCCGTTAGGATCGCCAGGCTTCATATTTCCATCCTGGATCTCTCTTTTCATCCTTGACTTTTTCTTCTCTTCTACCCATCTGCGAACTCTTAACCATCCTTATCCTCTCCGTGTGAACTACAGCGCACGTAGCATACCTACCCCTCTTCTTCTCCCTCTTCTTCTTCTTCTTCTTCTTCTTCTTCTTCTTCTTCTTCTTCTTCTTCTACCTAATTAGCAACCATGCCTCCCAGAGTTATCGTCGTTGGCGGTGGATGTGAGTTTCTTCAGAGCTCCTTTCCATCGGGACCCCTCTATTTCTCCTGGATGAATACAGCTTTTACTGACGATAGTGGTGCTATAGTGTCGGGCCTCAGCGCAGCTCACACAGTCTATCTGAACGGTGGCAATGTGCTCGTTCTTGACAAGCAAAGTAAGCCCAATCTTTTAATCAACCTAATTCAACTCTCTTCTCCACCTTCTCACCTTCCCGCCAAAATGAAATTAATTGATTATTGAGCTAATCCTGCGCAGACTTCTTTGGCGGTAACTCCACCAAGGCCACCTCCGGCATCAATGGTGCTCTCACGCGGACACAAACCGATCTGGGCATTGCCGATAGCGTCAAGCAGTTCTATGAGGATACTCTCAAATCAGCCAGAGACAAGGCCCGCCCAGATCTAATCAAGGTCCTTACTTATAACTCTGCCTCAGCTATCCATTGGTTGCAGGAGATCTTCAACCTTGATCTTACTCTTGTTTCCCGGCTTGGGTGCGTATATGACCATTTTACATCTTAAATGCTCTTTGGTTTGATGATGTTGGAGAGAAGCAAAAATTCCAGAATATTGATAGCTGATTGATATAAAATAGAGGACATTCGTTTCCCCGAACGCATCGTGGTCATGATGCCAAATTCCCCGGTATGGCTATTACATATGCTCTGATGCAGCGTCTCGAAGAGCTTACGGAGAGTGAGCCACACCGCGTCCAGGTGCTTAAGAAGGCTAGAGTCACCGCAGTGAATAAGGAAGGAAACAACATCACTGGCGTCACTTATGAACACAATGGCGAGAGTCACATCGCTGATGGTGTCGTGATCTTGGCTACTGGCGGATACGCAGCTGATTTCACTGAAGATTCCCTCCTGAAGAAATGGAGACCAGACACCTTCAACTTGTCCAGCACTAACGGTGTCCATGCCACTGGTGACGGCCAAAAGATGCTCATGGCTATTGGCGCTAATGGCATCGATATGGACAAGGTCCAGGTCCACCCTACCGGTCTTGTTCATCCTAAGGAACCTGACTCCAAGTGGAAGTTCCTGGCTGCCGAAGGTATATCCAACCCCCTGAATGTTCCTATAGTTGCTTTTTGAGAGGACGACATTTTTACTAATAACGATGATTAGCTCTCCGTGGTGAGGGAGGTCTGCTCCTTAACTCTGATGGGCAGCGATTTGCCGATGAACTGGGTCACCGAGACTATGTTTCCGGTGAAATGTGGAAGCAAAAGGAGAAGGGCAAGTGGCCCATCCGCCTCATCCTTAACAGCAAAGCCTCTAATGTTCTCGACTTCCACACCCGTCACTATGCCGGCCGTGGCCTGATGAAGAAGATGACCGGCAAAGAGCTGGCTAAGGAAATCGGTTGTGGAGAAGCTGCGCTCAAAAAGACCTTCGACGACTACAACCAGATTGCCGACGGCAATCTGAAGGATCCATTTGGGAAGAAGTTCTTCCACAACGGCCCCGTAAAAATCGAAGATACCTTCTACGTCGCTCTGATGCAGCCAGTCCTCCATTTCACCATGGGTGGAATCGAGATCAATGACAAGGCCCAAGTCCTCAATTCAGAGAAGAAGCCGTTTGAGGGCCTGTTCGCCTGCGGTGAGCTTGCTGGTGGTGTTCATGGAGCCAACCGACTTGGTGGATCCTCCCTGCTGGGCTGTGTCGTCTACGGCCGTGTTGCCGGTGACTCTGCAAGCCAATATCTTTTCCAGCAGGTTCTCTCCAATCCTTCCGCGGCAGCTTCGTCCCGTCTGAACCAGATTTCCCTCCACATCGACCCATCCCAGCCAGGCAAGGTTTCCGTTGAATGGACCGCTCCGTCCGGCGGAAACAGTGGTGCGAAATCCATCCAAGCTGCTCCCGTTCCTACTGCTGCAGCAGCAAAGTCTGCAGCACCTGCCAAGGCCACAGATAATGCCGCAGACGTCGCAAAATTCAAGGTCCCAGACAAGGAGTTTACCATGGAAGAGGTCGCGAAGCACAACAAGAAGAATGACCTGTGGATCGTCGTCAAGGGCGTCGTGATGGATGTCACCAACTGGCTTGAAGAGCACCCTGGTGGAGCCCAGGCTCTCTTCAGCCATATGGGCAAAGATGCGTCGGAAGGTAAGCAACCCAGTCCGCTTTTTGTCTCCATTAGAATCTCTTTCCGTACATGTCGGCTGTAGCAAAGCCTTTTCGAATCAACTGCTAACAAATAACCTCTAATTTAGAATTCGAAATGCTCCACGACGATGAAGTCATCCCCAAATATGCTGCGGATATCGTCATCGGACGCGTCAAGGGCCAGACACCCAGCCTGGAATACTAAATAAATCCATTAGCTGAAACCCCATCGACACTCCGTCTTCCAACCTCTTCTATCCCATTGCGCCCTTTATAACGATCATGACGTTTTCCACCTTGTTGGGTTCCTGATTACAGACAGCATTCGTAAGAACTGCCCCCTTTGTACATTTATTAGCATAAACATCCCCACTATCATTTTCCTTCCAAGTAGGAGAGAAAGAAACTGCATGGAGCTCGACGGCGGCAGGTTTCTTCCTTACCACCTAACACTTTTCCATGTATCCTGTTTTTTGCTCGTTTTGCTGTGTTTGACAAATACTTAATAAGTGCGATTTTTTGACATCTCTAACCATCTCCGTTCTTGTATGCAGGAGTGTGGTTTTTTTTTTTGAGTACATATATTTTTTAAGATATTTCTGCTATGCTTCGTGCGTGTTTTTGGAATGAATGAAATACAGTCTTTTCTTCTTTTACTCTTAAAACATCTTGAGAGAATGGAAGTGACCTTGCATCTGTTGTACCCTCTGCCATTTTGCCTTATATGTTTCGTAGATGCCAAGACTAGCAATCGCTGCTATTCCATCCATCGAGTATTAATATTTGATTGTCAATGCGCGCAATCCATACCCGTACGCAGATACAAAATGATGCTTATGCCCAGCACTTCAGATATCTGACAGTGTCCCCGCACCTCCCAGTGATGTTCTGTGAAAGACATTAGATATTTCAATATCAGTGTTTGCACCAGCTATTAATGCAGCAGGGAAAGGACAGCGTTATTCGGTGTGTAAAGTTACTGCTTTTGAGATTCATCAATACTACATCTTCTATGCAGCGATGTCCTGGAGCCATTCCCAAGGCATCATTCGATTGATGCCCCTTCCCATTTCCGTATCATCCTCAGGGAATAAAATTCTCCTCCTTTTTGTCCTCTCGAGGCGGGGAGACACCGACGCCTCCTCCATTCCCAGAGTTGTATCAGGGAACGGCCGATATTCTGACTACATCTTTCTAGCTCCGTGAGATAGCAAATGTGCCCGTTCCCCGGGTGTCCGCATGGTCGTCGGATTCTGCGAACCCGGTTGGAGCAGAGTATATTATCGAGGGAAAGGCTCCCGGTATCAGGTTAGGGAGCTTATGGAACCAGTGGCCTAGAGAATCAGAACTACCCTGTGAAACTTGATTTGGAACACGTTCTTTTGACTAACAAATTCTAGAAGCATGGCTGTCTTTATTTTCAAAGACGATCTCCCACAACTCTTGCAGAGGAGACGACAACCTCCTGGCTGATTCTTGTAGGGACTCAGCTAGATCTTAATTGCCTTGCAACTGAGCCTCTCACAAGAGCTGAACGTTGGAGTAATGACAGAAAGAACATGTATTTGGACAGAGGGCCGTATAAGCGGAAGCCGTTGTGTGTGGGATACTACTATTGAGCGGTCCACTAATTGCGTGTTTATTCCGCGCAGGGCGAAGCTCCGAGGAATATGCAAGAGCTATGGGGAAGAATGAAGTAGCTCGGATCAAAGCAAACGCTCGTCCTCGCATAAACGCCTATGTGACTCTCAAAGACCCCGTGCTGCCAAAACAAGCTCTCTCGCTTCTATCAAAATATCTGGACGCCACGCCTTATCTTGGATCTAACGACCCTGCAGCCGGCACAAGTGTCCTTTGGCATCCAGATTTACATCTGGACAATGTCTTCGTCGACCCAGTGATGTGCAAAATTGCTGTTGTGGTTTACTGACAGAGCGTAAGTGCAGTGTCACTATTCTATCAATCTTGTGTACCTTGGGATGTTCGCATGATGGCCGGCCCCGTCCGAGAAGCGTGGGTCGTCCCATCATGCCCACCAATTTTGACACTTAAGTGAGGACAAGCAAAGGCGCAACGATCAAGACCTGAGAATGAAACTATTCACAAGTACCATGAAGCTAAGGTCTTCAAAGGCTTTCCGCTGGGAAGTCCTAAAACAGCAGAGAGATGTCCTGCTGAAACGCAATCCGAACCTGGCTTGTGACGGGTGTTTGAGAAAATCGAGACTTCTTCCTGCGTCAGAGCCTTATGTCTATTGCAGCGCTATGGGTTTATGCTATGACCTGATAAGACGACAGAGTGTTCGCTCTTTTTACAAAAGAGGAATTCGATCTTCATGCGGAGGAAGGCAAAAAACATCACCGGAGTCGGACAAATGCTGAAATTATCTCGCGATCAAGGGATGCAACCGGTGGACGGGATGGTGGACCCGGAGGAGTACGAGATAGCTAGGATCAACTGTCGAATGTTCAAAGATATATTCATTGGCGTCACGAAGATGAAGAAGAAACGAAGCTGTTCTCTAAACTCTGGCTGTATCAGAGTCACAGACCATAGCGACCCCAGCGGTTAATTTCAAAGGTGCTTCCAACCCGAACATATGTGACCATTCAGAGAGTGAAAACAACATTACCTGTCCAATAAGCCGTTCTCTTGATAGATTATCACACCTTTTGGAATGCAAGCGCATTATCCGACTGGTGAGATTGGCATATCCTATTAGGTCACTGGAGTCCCGGAGTCTTAGAAAACCAGACGGGGAGGACGGGAAGAGCAATTAGGAAATGGGGTGAAGTCTGCGTTTCGTCTAGTTAACTCTTTATCGCTCCTCTCGGCCCGAAACCCTTGCTGTTGTCAGGATTGAGATGATTAGTGGACCGTAGCGCAGAAACCACCCGCTCTTCAAAGCGTTGCCTTATAATGTCACTAACCGTACCATATGGATTCGATCAACAGCATTATAAGTGAGCCACCACGTCACTCATGAACATGCATCGATTTCTTCTTCCAACCCCGATGGCCCGGCGTGTTTCACTACAAATCTCTTTTCTAATCCTCCTACGCTGCGCCTTCTGACCGGGCCGCGACAAACATGTGGCCTATTAAACATATATTATTTGCATCTTGGACGGCATTCAGCTTTGCATCAAATTACTTATCACCTCTCTCAACCTTTGAGAGCCGGGAAGCCACGATCGAAAGAGGTTCACAATGCGCTCTTTTCAGGACGGTCTTCCTGTCAAGAGATTGTCTCCTCGTTCTTGGCTAGAATAGAGGAATACAACCCGCAAATCGACGCAGCTATTGGTCTAAATTCACATGCATTAGAGTATGCGGATAAAATGGACAAGGTGATACGGACAAAGAATATTACCACTGGGCTTCTTTTTTATTTACCCATCCTTCTCAAAGATAATTACGATACAATCGACATGAAAACCACTAGGGCTAGCATGTCGCTCAAGGATTTTCAACCCAAAGCAGATGCCCCACCCGTTAAGGTGCTCCGCGATGCGGAAACGATTATTTTGGGGAAAGCAAATCTTCATGAACTGGCTCTTGAGGGCATCTCTGTTTCTTCTTATGCGGGCCAAACTCTGAATCCTCACGACCTGACACGCACGCCTGGCGGGAGCTCCGGTGGAACCGGTGCGGCTATTGCAGCTTCCTTCGCCGTATTCGGAACAGGGACTGATACGGTTTACCAACTCGTTGAGGAGTCCCGTGAGTGCAAATAGTTTGTTCAGCATCCGTCCCACTCGGTGGCCTTATTTCTCGGCATGAAGTCATTCCCGTGTCGGATACGCAAGATAAAAACTAGGCCCGATTGGCAGATCATTGGAAGATGGGGCTACTGCTCTCACGGTCATGGCGAATATCGGATATGATCCCAGAGACAACACGACGGCCCTTGTCCCGAAATCTGTGGTGGGTGCGGATTACCCAGAGCATTACGTGGAGGACGATTGAAAGGGGTTCGACTGGGTTTAGTCGAGGGCTTTTTCAACCGCACCGTAGACCCTGAGACAACTCCAGTGAACAACGCGATGGATGCTATGGTATCAAAACTGCGGGCTTCGGGAGCTACTGTTGTTTCTATCAGCGAACAGATCTACAACTCAAGCACGATTTCGGGAAACTTAGATGTCCAGAAGTTCAAGTTCCGCGAACTTATGGATTTGTACCTGCAAGGTGAATCGCTTGGAGGCTCCCACCCTTCAAGCCTGTCGGAGCTGTACAGCAGCGGAAATTATCTTGTTATTCCTAGTCAACATTCTTATGTGAATATCGCCTTCGTCTCATAAACAAGGAACTCAACGTTCGCATTAAAGCAATACGGAATCCAAAACATCAAACTTGCCACTACGAGCTACTTTTAAAACTCACTCATTGGGTGCATTTATATACCCAGAGCAGCAAAAACCTCGTTGTGAAAATCGGCTCCCCCAGTCCGGTGGCATGGATGGCATTCTAGGCGCCCTTACAGGATTACCAGTCGTCACGATTCCCGCGGGATTTTCAACATCTAGCAAAGATGCACCAAATGGCGTACCTATCGGAATGGAGATCCTGGGATTGCTGTGGACAGACCTGAAGCTGCTGAATATTGCGAGACGGATTGAGCAGTTGGGAAAAGTCAGACCGATGCCAAAGTTCGTTTCCCTGCCTGGACGGCCTAAAAAGTGTGGTGTCGTACCTACTATTATCCCAAATTTAGAAGATATTCCTGAAGAGTATGCGATTGGCAAGTTGGGCAATGAGTAATCCAGTTTTACACTGGGGTGATATAGTGTTGCGTATTATCCTATGTCAAATCTCAGTAAGAAACCGTCAATGGTTGTTTCGTTGGAGAATATAGAGCCCGGATCATTGAGTTCACTAATATTTTTACATGTACTAGTATCTACATTTTCCTTTCCAGGAGAATTTAGTTATCTAGTTTTTAGGTTCTTAGAACAACCTTGAAAGCCATTTCGTAATTGATCTTACTCATTTGACCAGCCGCGCACTGCAAACATCGTTTACTGAGGCATCGTCTCCGGGGTCGGCTTCCACAGTACGTTGAAGGAGGGGTACGCAATGTCAACGCTATTAATATATATCTTCTCGCGAAGCTAAGGAATTGATTTATCATTGTCGAGTTGGGGGATTGATGAACACACCTAGGAGCAGTATATTAACAGCTAATTACTGCCTTACAGGATCACCCAGGAAGAATTTATATGGAATGCATCAGTTTCTTTTCCAGAATGCCCGTAGTTTGGCGTAGCTACTTCTGGCAAATATATGTTGTGTAACTGGTCAACACAGCAACGGCTGTTGCACAATGCATTCAACGCCTCTCAATCCCCCCAATCCCCTCAATCAACAATCTCCCAGCTCTCTCGGCTTTCATTCTCCCTGCAGCCATCTACCATCTTTTTAACTCCACTCCTTGTTACTTCTATTCCTTCGTTATCCAACCTAATCCTTCGCTATTTTCCAATCTGATCACTATGGAGGCACCGGATTCGCATGTCATCTCTCTCCTCACACTCCCGGTCAGGGAGAACGTATCCGAGCCCCGCAATGCTGTAGCAGAATGGATAAACAAACTCCGCACATCATTGGCGCAGGGTGATGCATCCGATTTACAAAAACTCTTCCACAAAGATGCGTGGCTGCGAGATATGGTGGTTATATCTTGGGACCTTCGGACTATTCATGGTGCAGACAGGATAGCCGCTTACTTCCAGGATAACTTGGAGAGAGTACGGTTTCGAGAGTTTCATGCCAGGGACTCTAGTCAGTTCCAGCCGGCGTTTAAGACTGCTGCTCCAGGATTACAATGGATTGAGACCATGTTTGAGTTTGAAACGGAGATCGCGAAGGGATCTGGGGTTCTTCGACTTGTCCTGGATACCGATGATGTTTGGAAAGCCTACCTGCTCAGCTTCACTTTGATGGCTTTGAAAGGGCATGAAGAGAAGTCTGGCTTCAGTCGCCCCAAGGGAGGAAGCAATTCTCTGCTCGAAAACACACATAGAGAGAATTGGGCGCAGAGACGAATCAGAGAGAAGAGCTTCAAGGAATGTGAGCCTACAGTTCTTGTTATAGGAGCGGGTATGTACCAAGTTATAGTCTCCATTTGCGGCGTGAGATGATGGCTGTGTTGACAAAATGATTCTGCAGGGCAATCGGGCCTCATGGTCGGTGCTAGACTGGGTCAATTGGGAATCCCGACCTTGATAATCGAGCGCAATGCTAGAATTGGCGATAACTGGCGCAAGCGATACAGGGTAAGTAGAGATAACAAGCCGGAGAAGTGACAGGCCTATCATACTGAAACATGGTGAACTACAGACTCTGGTAACTCATGACCCGGTCCAGTATTGCCATATGCCCTATCTGCCATTCCCGTCCACTTGGCCCACGTTTACCCCCAAGGACAAGTTGGCTGATTGGCTTGAAGCGTATGCCAGCTTAATGGAACTCAATGTGTGGACCAGCACGGACGCCGCGAGCAGCAGCTTTGACGAAAATTCAAAAATATGGACTGTAGCAGTCCGTTCGGAAGACGGTTCTATTCGCACCCTTCACCCACGCCACATCATCCTAGCCACAGGCCATTCTGGAGAACCTCAGATCCCCAGCATCCCTGGCCAGGAAAATTTCAAGGGTGCGGTGTATCATTCTACACAGCACAAAGACGCTTCCGGGTACGAGGATATCAAAAACAAAAATGTCATCGTCGTCGGTACCGGTAATAGCGCCCATGACATTGCGCAAAACTTCTGTGAGGCCGGCGCAGACGTAACCATGCTCCAGCGCGGTGGGACCTTTGTGATCTCCCAGAAGAAGGGGACGGCTGCGTTATTGGCAGGCATGTACGACGAGTCCGGTCCGCCCAGTGATGACGCGGATACCTACGTTCAGAGCATGCCTATCCCAGTGCAATTTGTCTTCTCCTCCTTGACAACAAAGATGATCCGTCAGAGCCTCGATAAAGATATGCTTGATAACTTATCGCGAGTGAGGTTTAAGCTCGATGCTTGCAGTGACGGGGCGGGCATTTTCAGAAAGTATCTTACTCGTGGAGGCGGGTATTATATTGATATCGGATGTAGCCAACTGATTATCGATGGTAAGGTGAAGGTTCAGCAGAGTGAGGGGGGTATTGAACGGTTTGAACCCCATGGTTTGGTGCTCGCGGACGGGAATGGGACGAAGCTTGCTGCTGACATTGTGGTGCTGGCGACGGGGTATGACAATATGAAGAGTACTGCAAGGAAGATTATGGGTGATAAGGTTGCTGAGAAGCTTTTGCCGGCATGGAATTTGGATGAGGAGGGGGAGCTTAACGCTGTAAGATGCATTGGGATTTTATTATTTTCTCTCATTCATCCCCTGATTCCTTGATGCTTTCATAGGACTGCTCACTGATACGTTATGGTTCTCGATAGATATGGCGATACAGTGGCCACCCTAACTTCTGGTACATGGGCGGCAATTTGGCTCTGGGTCGTTTATACTCACGCCTGCTGGCACTGCAGATTAAGGGAATGGAGGAAGGGCTATATGTTCCTCCTCGCGGGAAGGAGTAATTAGTGTTCTGATGCATAGGATGGTGAAATGCATGGATGAAGGCTGCTTTTATTGCTGGGCATCCGAATATGGGATTAGTTCTGGGGGCGAGATATGGCTTTTCTTCCGCGTAGCTATTAGGTAAATGTGTCCACCTGTCAATTCGACTGGAATCGGATGGGTATTCTGTTTGTCCTTTGATATATGGCTTAGGTACTGAGATGCGCATGAGGTTATGGGGGAGAATGGCAGGCGGCTGGAGCGCTGATAGGTTAAAATAAAGAGATTTTCAACGTATGCGTAGCATAGTATGGGTGTCCGTTTCTTATAATCTGTAATGCGATATGTCTGGTGAGAAATGTGCGGCCAGAATTGCTGGATAGAGATTCGCTCTGCACGACAAGGGACAGCAATATTTCTACGCCTTGCAACTAAGGGTACACGTGGGTCCTGGAAAGGGGATTTGCGCTGGGATATTCCTGAAAACCCCTCCATACTCTATGAAGAAATACCACTGTACCCCACGTATATAAATAGCTCGAGGGCATCGTCGTAAATCGTATATATTCAAGATGTCCAAACCCCTATATCCGCAATAAAAACATCGCTTCCGCAAGTAAAATACACATATAGAAAATACCTTCCGCAGCAAATCAACATAAAGTAGGTATATATCCAACCCTCCCCTATCCGTTACAATCTCGCACTCAAATGCCCCAGAACCAGCCCCAGCCTCTTCACCGCGGGCCCATCGTCCATAATCTCTCCCTTTTCCCCCATCTCCTTCCTCACCGCCTCCACATATGGCTTTAGAAATCCCCACACCGTATCCTGGTACGTCTGGTCAACTTCCAACCACTCTGCTACACTGGGAAGTTGCGTCCAGTCACAATCTTGTTGTTGTATAGCTGAAAGTATGGAAGCGATATCTGGGATTAGACTGAGTTGGCTGGGGAGGAAGGTGGGGATTGATGTTGTGGCTGCGGATGTGAAGGGTGGTTTGGATAGAGGAGTGGGGCTTATGGTGGAGGAGGAATGGGGGAGCATGGACGTGTCGAGCTCGAAGAGTTCGGATTGTGGAGATTCTGGAGGTGTGAAGGCGGTTGATTGGAAAGAGGGTGAGGATAGGAGGGAAACGACTGCTTGGCCATCGGTGGGTTTGGGGGTGTAGATGTGGTTATTGTTGTGATTGTGTGCGGTGTTTGGAGTGTAGGGGTTGTGCCAGGCGGAGTCGAAGTTGCCAGGTTGGTCAGGGGTGATGGAGGAGGTGGTGCGAATGAGGTCTGTTTCTTCTTGTGATTTCCTTTTCCCTTTCCCTTTCGCGCTAGATAGATCGTAGGCGTTTAGGAGGAGTGTGTCATTGTTCGCGGCGTTCTTCTGCGTAGAGTCCTGGAATTGTTCCCAGGCTTTATTATCTTCATTGTGCACGTGTGACGTTGATGACGGCGTAGAACGAAATGATTCAGAAGGGAACATTCGATCTCCGCCAGCTCGAATTGACGGCTGCATTAGGCTTAATCCATGAGACTGGAGGATATTCCCCGAAGTTGAGGAGCTGGCTTGTAGTGGAGCGTGAGGAGAGGACGATAAGCTGCCTTTTCCGGAGAAGGTTAGGCCAGCGGCAAGGGTCGAGGCTATATCGTCTGCGACAGAGCGGGACGAGGGACCTGAGAAGGTATTATATAGCAATCCTGATGCGGAATCTTGGATTCTGCTGGCCATTGAAGGGATTTGCGAGGACGAATCGGCTGAGGGATTAGAGGAGGAACCAGAGGATGAATGCGGTGGCTTTTCTTCTTGTTGAGAATCCCGCTGCGGCGGTCTCTGAGGGCCCGCCGGAGGGATTGGGGGAGTATTATTATGCATTGTTATTCTTTTCTTTTATGTTATTTTCTCCCACTGGGGAGTGCTTTTTCATTGATGAGATATTGTCTCATTCATCCTGCAGGATTGATGTTAGTTAGTTTGCCGATTTTCGCTGGTTTGTGGTTTGTATGATGGGAACGTATTTTGAAGCTGAACTGAAGAAACGTACGTATGGAGAATGTAATGCTGTAAAGGATATCCCCTACCGTAAAATAAGCGTATATTATCCAAAATAGGCTGTGTGTCTGTATAGAATTTGCCATCGCACATATGAGTAGCGAGATAAGAGGTTGATACCAGGAGCCGACTTTAAGTTGGTTCCATCTATTTAAGTTAGCTACATGTGAATGCTGGGCGCCACAGATTGTAGAACTAATTAACTGAACTATCCTAGTTAGTTAGTTACCTAACCAGTAAATGAAGGAATATCATAATACATACGTAGTCAATGACCTAGATATCTCTTCGCTTAAGTATATTTTATGGAAGAGAAACGCCATTAAAAAAACCAAAAACCAAAAACATTAAAAATAGGATCCATGTACTCCAGATATTTGCATGGCGTTTCGGAAGGTATTTCCAGGTACTTTTCTCCAGTAACACGGCCGCGAGATACTCGCGAGATACCTGTTGGTACAACAAACGCCCTGTGCCCGCTTTCTGTCCTCTTTCTGCCCTGTTGAGCCTCATCCAACATCTTCTTCAATTTCAACTTCACCTTTTCTTTTCCTCCCTCTCTACAAGTAACTTATCTCCATCCTTCTCCATCCTGGTTCC